>NC_053489.1:370080974-370306887 GCF_905171775.1 Rana temporaria
CCCCCCTGTACACCATCATATGCATCCCTCTGTACCCCACTGTCCGCTTCCAACTAACATACCCCCTGTTATCCCCCCTGTACCTCACTGCAAGCTTCCTACCACCCCACCCCCTTAAATTTACTGGTGCACATCACATATGATTTTTTTCCCTTTCAGTCACCATCAATGGGCAGGGACTTTTTTTCTTTCAGTGACACCAAGGATGCAGGTGCATTTCTACCCAAGTGCCTGCACGTAGCTGGTCTTGCCTAGGGTGCAAAATAGCCTAGCACCAGCCCTGGGAGTGATATGCCACTGCGGCCTGAGGAAATCAGCAGGAGTTTAGAACGGCGGCGGTGCTAGATTCCCCTTGTATGGAGCCGGTGCGGCATTCTGGTCTCCCTCTCTCCCTTGACTTAGGCTGAAACCCCTGGTCTTTTTTCCACCTAGCAACGCCTGTCCCGGTCGCTGACAAACCATACTACGCTTAAAAAAAAAAAAAACGGCTCCTAACTTTTTTAGCCAGCTCCTAGATTCAAAGCAAGTTTGTCCAGCCCTGCCATACGCGTCCACTGCCTTTGAGGTTTCTGTGATGAGAGCATGCTCACTTCCAGCACAGTGATCGAGCTGTCAAAAAGACAAATTCCATGCTCTAGGTATGATCCGGTGGTGGTATGGACTCCAGATCACGTGACACCCAATCACAGTGGTCACGCGATAGTAAAGTCCCTCCCAACCCAAGACACAGGGCTGCAACAACCCTGAAATTATATATTATAATCAAGGATGAGCTCAGGCGTGTTCGCAACTCCACACCGCTAGTCACAGGCAGCAATACATTTCCCGATCCACGGCTTCACATATCGGGAAATGTCTCACCATCTGCGATTAGCACTGAGGAGTTTCAGCTTCCTGGCAGTCGCAAACATGTGGAGTTGCAAACACGCCTGAGCTCATCCTTAGCCCCTTCAGTTCCGCGCTATAGCCAAATGAAGGCTACAGCGTGGATCTGCTTTGCCAGGAGGCAGTCAATAGACGTCCTTTCCCTTTCACACGCTTCCCGCGCACCCCTTTTAGGGCACACGCGGTGATCACCGAGTCACTGAGACTCAGGTGATCACAGATCCGAGTGAGTGGCCGATCCCAGCCCTTACCACGTGATCAGCTGTCAGCCGATGATGTAAGCAAAAGCTTGGTAATCATTTTTTCCCCCCTCACTCAGCATGAGGAGGAAAAGCAGATCACCGGCTTTTGTGCAAGGGACATCGGTCCCGAAGAGGCACCTCTGCCTCATGTATGCCCACCAGTACCGCCTGCCAGTGCCCAGTGAAAAAAAGTGGCACCTATTAATGCCCACCAGCATCACCCATCAGTGCCACCTCATCAGTGCACATCAATGAAGGAGAAAAATTACCCGTTTGCAAAATTTTATAAACAAAATTAAAACAGTTTTGTATTTTGTTAAAAAAAAAATTGGTCTTTTTATTTTTAACAAAAAAAAAAAAAAAAAAAGGTGACCAAATAGCACCAAAAGAAAGCTCTATTTATGGGGGAAAACTGATAAAACTTTCATTTGGGTACAGTGTTGTATGATCGCGCAATTGTCAAAGAGTGAGAGCGCTAAAAGCTGAAAATTGGTCTGGGCAGGAGGAGGGTTTAGCAAGTGATTAAAAGTGGAGTTCCACTGACATTTTATTTTTTAAACATTTGATAAGTTTAAAACATATAATACTCAAGTCTTTTTCACATTTCGTCCCTTGATGTCCGATTTAGGCTAGGGTCACACTGCTGCGAATTCAAAATCGCGGTAAAAGCGCGATTTTACCGCGATTTAAGAGACATCTGTGCAGGGTTCAATGTAAATCGCGGCCCGAAAACGCAAAAAGTTGTACAGGAACTACTTTTTTAAATCGGTGCAGCGCCGCAGATGCGGCGTCGCACCGATTAGGACAGTGCCATTGCCGACAATTGCCGGCAAATGCCACCGATTTGAGATGCGATTTGACATGTGAAATCGCATCTCAAATCGTACCCAGTGTGAACCTGGGCTTAATATAAAAGAAATAACTTGTATCATTGCTTCCTGGCCATTCCCATATTGCTTGTGGGCATGTGAAGCCCACAAGCACAATGTTCTGGTATACGGGGCAGCCGAGTGACCAGCATAGACCGCCCGTTCTCGCGCATGTGCAGTACAACCATATGAAAGCGCCTTAAACGTCTCACGTTGCCATCACAACAGGCGATGCCGTCGGAAGTGCACATCCCGTTGTGATGGCAACGAAGCCCGCGGCGCTGCTCACCAACTCCTGAAATACGATGACACACATCTCGCAGAAGCACTAGTAACCACGGACACCAAGGGAAATGACGTCAGGGACAGGAAGAGGCAGATTATAAGACCCCTTAGCAACAGCCAGGAAATATATATATATATATATATATATATATATATATATATATATTTTATTTATTTTCGATTATGTTTGCTGCTGATGAATACTGCAAAGTGCATTTTATGGGTGGACCTCTGCTTTAAATACAACAATTTTTTTTAACTCTTTCCCCATCCACCCTGGCATCCCCTGGAGACGTTCTTAATGCCCAGAGGGGCAGGAAGAATGTGACCATGATCAGAAGTCATGGTGCTAGGCCGAGACATTTTTTTCAGCTCAGTCTTCGCTCCCAGCACATAAACATAGCCAGCCCAGCGATGCATATGTGTGTGTGTGTGGGCATTAAGGCCCAGCTTTTTGCCATCACAGATATGGGTTACTGGGACGTAAGAATCTTTGTATCCTACGCGTATTTCTTCCAGATCTCTGCAGTCATCCAGCATGAAACAACGCATATACTTTGCCTCTATGCAGCAGTTTCCTGTAATGAAGGCCCAAAATTGCTGCTCCTTGCTGATCTTGGGGGCAATACCTCTGTAGTTAGTGGACCTGCTGGATCACACCCAGAGGGCTATTTGAAGTAATGTTATGGCTACTTTTACAAGGCAAACACAGAGCGGTTGTATATCCTTTGTGTCTATTAATATATGTACAGCCTGCACAACCCGAGGAGCTCATACGTGAGAATTCTAAATGTAAAAAAAAAAAAAAACACTAGTATCAACCCACACTACATTAGCCAGTTTCGCGTGATGTATAAATAATGGTGTTTTTGTTAACGGTGGCGGAAGGATTCTACAGCAAAGCATCGCACATCGCCTTAATAACATGGCTAATCAGACGGAAGGCTACAGGCAAACCTTCATATATTAGCACATCGATTGATAAATACAAGCTTCCCAATACCATCCTCATCTTCATTTTGTTTGCTTCAACCCCTCTTCCAGAGGATTGAAGATTTTAGTTAAAAAAAATGACGCCTCGTCGTAACGTTAACAGGCCGCAATGAAGCCTCTAGCAAACGGCCTAGCGTGAAGGAGGGCGTGAAGCGAGGTCTTCCTCCGTTTCCAGCTCTGCTCCGTACCATCACCCGGGAATTAACACACATACACACAAGGAAATCTTACCTGCGCGAGCTTTCCTCTCCGATGAGGTAAAAGAGTGGCGCAGAACAGAGACAATCGTTTCCAGCAAAAAAAAAAACGAGCGACAAACCCTGACGTCACACGAGATGAAGAAAAAGAAACATGGCGGAAAAGGGTGCGCATGCGTAGATAGTCTAAGTCTCTCTGATTGGTGATACGCCTCACTAATCTCTTACCGTTGCCTGGCCACGATGCTAGAAGGATCCGCTCTTTGTCACCATTTCCGGCTCATGGTAGGAGTGCACGTGAGAATTCGCGGGGGTTTTTGCGCGTCCGCCATTCCATTTTCTGTGTTGTATTTTATGATGGAAGCTGAATAAAAGGCATTTCTGTTAAATATGGTTTGGTGTTTACCTAGAAGATTAATGAGGACTGTGAGCAGGGTGAAGTTGTGGTCTCACGTTAATCCAGTGTAATCGTTTAGTAAAATGTGCTGCAATTAAAGTTTTCAAAAAATATACGAAAGGACATGCTTGTGAAGTGTAAAATAATTTAAACTGATACCAAAGCTACAATTTTTTTATTTTTTAGAAATGACAAACATGGTATACTTAACCCTTGTACAGGGCAGCTCTGCTCGTCTCCCTTTCTTATGGGGTCCCCATCAGCGCTTCTAGCTCCTCTCCTTTGCTGAGTGCCCCCATAGCAAGCCACTTGCTCCTGAGCCTCACTCTGTGGCTGTGATTGACAGCAGGATGGCCCAATAGCTCCCACCACTGTGTCTCAGGCAATGAGGAGGTGGCGAGTAGTGACTCTCATGCACATCACTGGACTGAGATCGGCCTTAGGTAAGTATTAGGGTGAGTTTGGGGGGGATGCTGCACACAGAAGGATTTGTTCCTTCATGTATAGCGGGTATCTCCAAACTTTTCAAGCAAAGGGCTAGTTTATTGTGCTTTAGGCGGGCCATATTGTGACCAGCAGGGGCAGAAAATGACTCAGTGAGCATAAATATGGCCTCAGGATTGGTGGTCAGGAGAAGTAGTGTTCCTATTACTAGGAAGAATAGTATCCCATCATTGGTATCCATGGAATAAATGGTGCTCCCTTGTTGGTGTCAGTGGGAGGAATAGTGCCCCAAGGTAAGGTGACCAGATTTTTTAAATGAAATCCGGGGACATACCGTATTTGCCGGTGTATAAGGCGGCCGGGCGTATAAGACGACCCCCTAATTTAAAAAAATTTTTACGATTTTTTGCCTGTACTCACCGTATACAACGACCCCCCTTCCGAGGCTTCCGACACTTCATATTTCTTCCTTCTGGAGCCATATTCTTCTTCCTTCTTGCTGGAGCTGGAGCCAATCACAGCGAGCAATGTATTCTATTAATGAATACAAAGCCTGCTTGGATTGGCAGAGGCTGCAACATCATCAGCCCACTCCTCTCTGACTCTCAAAGCCAATCCGAGCAGGCTACTGTATGTTGCCTGCTCGGATTGGCAGAGGTTGTTACTCCAATCCGAGCAGGCTCTGTATTAATTTGAATACATCACTCACCGGGATTGGCTAAGCGGTATATAATGTATATACCCGAAGCTACACACAGTATTACCATCAGAGCTTTTTTTCTCAGAAAATAGGTGCAGGAACTCAACCACGACCCGTTCAAACTTCACAAACAGTAGAAGGGTCTTAAAGGGGCATTAAATACCAGAATTGCATTACATACTGAGTGCAGAGTTCAGGGGGTTACAAAGCTGTCACTTGTAAACACAGAAACCAGACTTCTGTGTTTACAAGTGATTGTGGTGAGCAGGCACCAAAGGGTCTGAGCCAGAGGTGGTGGAACTGAGTTCCCCCTGGAAAAAAAGCCCTGATTACCATATATACAGCAGGCATCCAAGCAGTTGACCCGGCGTATAAGACGACCCCTGCCTTTTGGCCATTTTTTTTAAGTGTAAAAGGTAGTCTTATACGCCAGCAAATACAGTATTTTTTTTTTTACTAGTAATGGCAGAAATCAGCGACTCTATGCCCGTGGCTGCCCGCCTCACAGCCTTTCAAGTCTCACTCTCCGGGCCCCGGGTACTATTGGGTGGGGAGCGGAGGAAGATCACTCTGCCAGGGAAGGGAAGGAGATAAGCAGGCAGGCGGCTGGCCGGGACTTGAGCCAAGGCAGAAGAACATGCGATTGGAGCTGAATGGGCATGCACCCGAAAACGAAAGAAATATTCCCTCCACTCCGACCAGCACATGATCATCAGAAAGGGGCACAGTTAATGGAAAAATATACGCCCCCTAAGCTAGTAGGAGCGGCAGAGCGGGAGTGTGTAATTCAGATTTTTTTTTTTTATTCTGCGCTGACTGTCTTTGAAATTGCCCCAGCCCCTGTTCAAATCCAATCCGGGGACAAAACCAGGGACAGACTTGGTCCGGGGACAGTGTCCTCAATCTGGGGACTGTCCCCTGAAACTGGGGATGTCTGGTCACCCTACCCCAAGGGTCGGATTAAGATCCCTTTCACACTGAGCCGCCCGTAGCGTCAGCAGTAAAACAACGCTATGGGCGGATTTAACCCCCGCTAGTGGCCAAGAAAGAAAGGGTTAAAGCCGCCCGCAATGCGCTGTTGAAGTAGCACATTGCGGGCGGTACAGCTGTGCTGTCCCATTGATTTCACACCTCTCCAAAGATGCGGCTAGCAGGACTTTTTTTTTACCGTCCTGCTAGCGCAACGCTCCAAAAATGGAGCAGCTTTTTAAGGGCGAATTGCAGGCACTATTTTTAACGCAATATCGCCTGCAATACGCTCCCGTGTGAAAGGCTAGCAAAGGGCCACATCTGGCCCTTGGACTGCAGGTTGGAGACCCCTGGTGCATGTGGGTGTTTTTTAACCACTTGCCGCCCGCCAATGACAAATTGACGTCGGCAAAGTGGTTGTAGTATCCTGACTTGACGTCTTATGACGTCCTCAGGATTCTGAGCCGCTGCGCGCCCCCGGAGGCGCGCATCGCGGCGATCGTTGTTGCAGGGTGTCAGTCTGACACCCCGCAACACCGATCTCGGTAAAGAGTCTCTCACGGAGACTCTTTACCACGTGATCAGCCGTGTCCAACCACGGCTGATCACGATGTAAACAGGAAGAGCCGTTGATGACTCTTCCTCACTCGCGTCTGACAGACGCGAGCCGATCGGCGGCTCTCCTGACAGGGGGGGTTTGCGCTGATTGTTTATCAGCGCAGCCCCCCCTCGGATCGCCACATGGACCACCAGGGAAAAAAAAAAAAAAAAGTGTGAAAAAAAAAGTCTGGGAAAAAAAAAAAAGATGCCAAAAAAAAGATGCCAATCAGTGACCACAAATGGGCACTGACTGGCAACATACGTAAATCAGTGCCGCCACCACAGTGCCCATCAGTGCCACCCCACAGTGCCCATCTGTGCCACCCCACAGTGCCCATCTGTGCCACCCATAAGTGCCACCCATGAGTGCCCATCTGTGCCGCCTATGAGTGCCCATCAGTGCCGCCCATGAGTGCCCATCAGTGCCGCCCATGAGTGCCCATCAGTGCCGCCCATGTGTGCCCATCAGTGCCGCCTATGTGTGCCCATCAGTGCCGCCTATGAGTGCCCATCAGTGCCGCATACCAGCGCCGCCAATCAGTGCCACCTCATCTGTGCCCGTCAGTACTACCTCATCGATGTCCATCAGTGCCATCTTATCTGTGCCCATCAGTGCCACCATATCAGTGTCCGTAATTGAAAGAGAAAACTTACTTATTTACAAAAAAAATACAGAAAAAAATAAAAACGTGATTTTGTTTCAAAATTTTCAGTCTTTTTTTAGTTGTTGCGCTAAAAAAAAAAAATCGCAGAGGTGATCAAATACCACCAAAAGAAAGCTCTATTTGTGGGGAAAAAAGGACGCCAATTTTGTTTGGGTACAGTGTAGCATGACCGCGCAATTGCCATTCAAAGTGTGACAGTGCTGAAAGCTGAAAATTGGCTTGGGCGGGAAGGTGCGTAAGTGCCCTGTATGGAAGTGGTTAATGTCACACAGCAGTTTTTCAAAAACACAATTATTTTTGAACAAATACACCTTAGTGAACTTTAATGCACAAAAACACAATATAATACCCAGCTATTTGTAGATGTTATGCTAAGTAAATAGATGGCTACCATGTCACACTTTAACCACTTGCCTACTGGGCACTTATACCCCCTTCCTCCTCAGACCAATTTTTAGCTTTCAGTGCTATAATCACTTTGAATGACAATTACTCAGCCATGCAACGTTGTACCCATATTACATTTTTGACCTTTTTTCATAGAGCTTTCTTTTGGTGGTATTTATTCATCGCTGTTTTAAAAAAAAAAAAAATTGCACTATAAAAGAAAGAACATTTTTAAAATGTTAGAACATTTTGCAAATTTGTAATTTTTCTTAACACATTTTGACCAAAATTCATACTGCTAGATTGCTCTGGAAAAAAATAACCCAAATAAGGGCTCTTTCACACGTCCGTTCAGTTTTTCAGATCAGTTTTTTTTTCATCAGTTGATCCGTTTTTCCATCAGTTTTTCGTCAGTTTTTCATCAGTTTTTCATCAGTTTTTGCATCAGTTTTTCCATCCGTTTTTCCATCCGTTTTTTCATCCGTTTTTTTTTTTTTTTTGGGGGGCTTTTTACATAGAAAAACGGATGTTAGCGGAACGGATGATAAACAGATCATCCGTTAACGTCCGTTTTTCGTCCGTTCCGTTTTTTAGACGGAAGAAAAATAGGGTTTTCTTCCGTCCAAAAAAACGGAACTTAACGCAGACGGATGCTAACGGACGTTAGCGGATGCTCATCCGCTAACGGACGCTAGCCCATAGGGAATCATTGCGGTCCGTTAACGGACGTCCAAAAAACGGACGAACGGAACGGACGTGTGAAAGAGCCCTAAGGGCTCTTTCACACGTCCGTTCCGTTCGTCCGTCCTATTTTTCTTCCGTCTAAAAAACGGAACGGACGAAAAACGGACGTTAACGAATGATCCGTTTATCATCCGTTCCGCTAACATCCGTTTTTCTATGTAAAAAGCCCCAAAAAAAAAAAAAAAAAACGGATGGAAAAACTGATGCAAAAACTGATGCAAAAACTGATGAAAAACTGATGAAAAACTGACGAAAAACTGATGGAAAAACGGATCAACTGATGAAAAAAAAACTGATCTGAAAAACTGAACGGACGTGTGAAAGAGCCCTTATTTGGGTTAT
This sequence comes from Rana temporaria, assembly GCF_905171775.1. Taxonomy (NCBI): domain Eukaryota; kingdom Metazoa; phylum Chordata; class Amphibia; order Anura; family Ranidae; genus Rana; species Rana temporaria. The sequence goes on from NC_053489.1 coordinate 370,089,694, forward strand.
TATTATATATTATATATTATTATTATATTATATATTATATATGTATATTATTTGGTCTGTGTGAAAGTTTCAGCCCTCGTTCACATTGAAGCGATTTGACAGGTCAAATCACGTGACAAGTCACAGCCTATTGCCGGAAATGTCACTGTTCCAATTGGTGCGACGCCAATTTCGGGTGCGTCTTCATCAGACATCTGTGCACACAAAGTTTCATAGAAATGCGGCTTTGAAATCATGCAGCTTCAGATGAAGTTGCACAATTTCAAAGCCGTGTTCACACATGTGCGGTGGGAATTGCAGCTCCGGTTTCCCTTCGAGGATAAATGTTTCATTCAGTGGTTCCTCTCCCTTGTAGCTGTGGATCAGCTGACCAGGGAGAAGGGGGAGGTGTAGTGAGGAGTGGGAGAGAATTCGTGTTCAGAACGGAACACATCTGCAAATCAGATGCGTTCCGATTGAAGATTATGTGCTTGCAATTCGCACTGCCTAGAAAACGCACCAGTATTTTTGTGCAATGCGGATGCCACGCACATATGTGAAGCAGACCCATTGAAAAGAACATATTTTCAAATGTTCAGCGACTTCGCATATGTGTGAACCCAGCCTGAATGAGGGCATATAGTCTACAAGCTATGGTGCTAATCAGGGCCGATCCGCCCTATAGGCTCACTATGCAAGACGCTTAGGGCCCCGCAAAGCTGCGAAGGGCCCCCCAAATTACTAGAGGCCCCGCCTGGTGAGAAGCCATTTTCACCCCCTTCTCAACTCGCTGGCTGCATGGGAGAAGAGGTAAGAAGTCAGCACCCCCTGCTTCTCAATTTAATGTAAGATGTAATTTCCGACAGCAGAACACCCCCTACCCCCGCTTCTCAACTTTCTTTAATGTGACATGTCACTGTCGTCAGCGCCCCCCGCTTCTCATTTTTAATGTGCCATGTCATTTTGCTTGGGGGCCCCAGGGAGGTCAGGATCGGCACTGGTGCTAATCATTGAAAATTGATGACACCTGATCTACTGACGGCCTGTCTCATTTCCTTAGACACTTAAAGCGGGGGTTCACCCTTAGAGGGCACTTTTTCCCTTTAGCTTCCTGCTCGTTTTCTCTAGGGGAATCGGCTATTTGTATTAAAATATGATCCGTACTTACCCGTTTTCGAGCTGCATCTTCTTCCGTCGCTTCCGGGTATGGGCTTCGGGAATGGGCGTTCCTTCTTGATTGACAGGCTTCCGACGGTCGCATCCATCGCGTCACGATTTTCCGAAAGAAGCCGAACGTCGGTGCGCAGGCGCAGTACAGAGCCGCACCGACGTTCGGCTTCTTTCGGCTACGAGTGACGCGATGAATGCGACCGTCGGAAGCCTCTCGGAAGAATGTCAATCAAGAAGGAACGCCCGCTCCCGAAGACCCATACCCGGAAGCGACGGAAGAAGATGCAGCTCGAAAACGGGTAAGTACGGCTCATATTTTAATACAAATAGCCGATTCCCCTAGACCGAACGAGCAGGAATCTAGGGGAAGAAAAAAACATTTTTTAAAATGGGTGAACTCCCGCTTTAAGAAGCCAGGAAATTACAAAACCCCCCCAAATGACCCCTTTTTTTGAAAAGTATACATTCCAAACTGTTTAGTAAGAGGCATGGTGAGTTTTTTTGAAGTTGTCATCAGAACAAAATGGCTTACACCTGAGAGTCCTTAAAGCGGAGGTTCACCCTAAAACATTTTTCTAACATTACGCCTAGGTTCACACTGCTGCGAATTCAAAATCGCAGTAAAATGCGCGATTTTACCGCGATTTTGCGGCTGCGATTTTGCCGCGATTTCGGCCGCAATTTAATGTAAATCGTGGCCCGAAATCGCAAAAAGTAGTACAGGAACTACTTTTTGAAATCGCAGATGCGGCGTCGCACTGATTAGGACAGTGCCATTGCCGACAATTGCCGCTGATTTGAGATGCGATTTGACATGTCAAATCGCATCTCAAATCGTTCCAAATCGTACCCAGTGTGAACCAGGGCTACATTGTGAGTATGCGTTTTTTTTATTTTTTTGCTGTACATGCCCTCCTATAGCTATTTCCCCCCTGGGGATTGACGTGATGACAAAAACTACCCCTGGTCGGATAAGGAGCATCACGAGTTGCCGAAAGAATCCGAACGTCGGTGCGCAGGCGCCGTATAGAGCCGACTCGCAGTTCGGCTTCTTTCGGCAACTCGTGACGCTCCTTATGCGACGGGGGGTAGTTTTTGTCATCAGTCATCACGTTAATCACTTACCTGCTGCATAGGAACGCCCAGTCCCGTGGGAGCCACTACCCGGAAGCCGGGGGGAAATAGCTATACGACGGTATGTACAAAAAAACGCATACTGTCAATGTTGCAAGTGAGCACAATGTAATGTTAGAAAAATGTTTTAGGGTGAACCTCCGCTTTAACCACTTGGTAACCGCCCCATAGACAATATACGTCTACAGGGCGGGTGGTTAACTCTAGGAGGGCGTCAATGTACGTCCTCCCAGAGTCTCTCTCCCGCGCGTCCGCTGGGGCGCGCACACGGGAACATGCGTGACCGCCGGGTCCAGAGGACCCGGCCGATCACGAATCGCGGTAAACGGCCGCTGATAGCGGCCGTTTACCATGTGATCGCTCCGTCCAATGACGGAGCGATCACATGTAAACAAACCGGCGTCTTTTGATGACGCCGGTTCCTCCCTCCTCTCTCTGTACCGAGCGGTACAGTGTGAGAGGGGGGAGCGCGGGTGTCAGCAGCGCTGTGGATGGATCTGTGACTATTGCAGTCACAGATCCATCCATCCCTGCTCAGCCATCCCTGAAACCCCCTGCAATACTGTGCAATACACTCTGCAATACCCCCCCTACAATACTCTGCAATACTCCCCCTGCGCAATACTCTGCATACACCCCTGCGCAATACTCTGCATACCCCCCTGCGCAATACTCTGCATACCCCCCTGCGCAATACTCTGCATACCCCCCTGCGCAATACTCTGCATACCCCCCTGCGCAATACTCTGCATATCCCCCTGCGCAATACTCTGCATACCCCCCCCCCTGCAAAATACTCTGCATACCCCCCCCCTGCGAAATACTCTGCATACCCCCCCCTGCGAAATACTCTGCATACCCCCCCTGCGCAATACTCTGCATACCCCCCTGCGCAATACTCTGCATACCCCCCTGCGAAATACTCTGCATACCTCCCCTGCGCAATACTCTGCATACCCCCCTTCGCAATACTCTGCATACCCCCCTGCGCAATACTCTGCATACCCCCCCTGCGAAATACTCTGCATACCCCCCCTGCGAAATACTCTGCATACCCCCCTGCGCAATACTCTGCATACCCCCCTGTGAAATACTCTGCATACCCCCCTGCGAAATACTCTGCATACCCCCCTGCGAAATACTCTGCATACCCCCCTGCGAAATACTCTGCATACCTCCCCGGCGCAATACTCTGCATACCCCCTTCGCAATACTCTGCATACCCCCCTGCGCAATACTCTGCATACCCCCCTGCGAAATACTCTGCATACCCCCCTGCGCAATACTCTGCATACCCCCCTGCGCAATACTCTGCATACCCCCCTGCGCAATACTCTGCATACCACCCCCTGCGCAATACTCTGCATACCACCCCCTGCGCAATACTCTGCATACCCCCCCTGCTCAATACTCCGCATACCCCCCTGCGCAATACTCTGCATACCCCCCTGCGCAATACTCTGCATTACTCCCCGGCAATACTCTGCATTACTCCCGGCAATACTCTGCATTACTCCCCGGCAATACTCTGCATTACTCCCCGGCAATACTCTGCATTACTCCCCGGCAATACTCTGCAATACCCCTGCACAATTACTCTGCGCAATTACTCTGCAATACCCCCGCACCAATACTCTGCAATACCCCCGCACCAATACTCTGCAATACCCCCGCACCAATACTCTGCAATACCCCCGCACCAATACTCTGCAATACCCCAACACCAATACGCTGCAATACCCCCGCACCAATACTCTGCAATACCCCCGCACCAATACTCTGCAATACCCCAACACCAATACTCTGCAATACCCCGGCTAATACTCTGCAGTACCCAGAAAATACTCTGGGGAAAAAATGCGTTTTAACCACTTCCCGCCCGCCGGCCGTCATGACGTCCTTGACTTTGTGCAGGGATATCTGAATGATGCCTGCAGCTACAGGCATCATTCAGATATCATTTTTTTCAGCCGGCGATTCCCTACACCATAAGAACAATCATGGCGGCTGTTCCACCTCTTGATTGTTCTTACGGGAGGCGAAAGGGGACGTCTCCCTTCCCTTCTCCCTCCGGTGCCTCTTCTGACTCACCGCTACGATCGAAACAGGATCGTTTTATTTTTTTTCAGGCTTCCCAGCCTAGAGGTGAGATGTGGGGTCTTATTGACCCCACATCTCACTGTAAAGAGGACCTGTCATGCTATATTCCTATTACAAGGGATGTTTACATTCCTTGTAATAGGAATAAAAGTGATCAAAACATTTATTTTTGGGGAAAAACATATCAAACTAAAATAAATAAAGTGAAATGAACAATAAAAATATATATTTTTTTAAAGCGCCCCTGTTCCTGCGTGCTCGTATACAGAAGCGACCGCACACGTAAGTCCCGCCCACATATGAAAACGGTGTTCAAACCACACGTGAGGTATCGCTGCGAACATTGGAGCAAGAGCAATACTTTTGGCCCTAGACCTCTTCTCCAACTAAAAAGATGTAACCAGTAAAAATATTTAAAGCGTCGCCTATGGGGATTTTTAAGTAGCGAAGTTTGGCGCCATTCCACAAGCGTGTGCAATATTGAAGGGTGACATGTTGGGTATCTATTGACTCGGCGTAACTTCATCTTTCATATTATGCAAAAACATTGGGCTAACTTTAATGTTTTTTTTTTTTTAAAAGCACAAAACCGTTTTATTTCCAAAAAAACGCATTCGAACAATTGCTGCGAAAATAACGTGCGCGATAAAAAGTTGCAACGACCGCCATTGTATTCTCTAGGGTCTTTGCTAAAAAAGCATATATAATGTTTTGGGGTTCTATGTAATTTTCTAGCAAATAAATGGTGATTTTTCCATGTAGGAGAGGAATGTCAGAATTGGTCTGGGTGTTCCAGAACGCCTGATGGTGCTCCCTGCATGTCGGGCCTCTGTATGTGGCCACGCTGTGTAAAAGTCTCACACATTTGGTATCGGCATACTCGGGAGGAATAGCAGAATGTGTTTTGGGGTGTAATTAGTGTTATGCATATGCTGTGTGTGAGAAATAACCGGCGAATATGAACATTTTGTGAAAAAAAAAAATATATTGATTTTGCAAAGAATTGTGGGAAAAAATTACAACTTCTAAAAACTCACCATGCCTCTTTCTAAATACCTTGGAATGTCTTCTTTCCAAAAAGGGGTCATTTGGGGGGTATTTGTACTTTTCTGGCATGTTAGGGTCTCAAGAAATGAGAGAGGCCGTCAGTACTTCAGGTGTGATCAAATTGATCAATTTTCAGTAATTGGTACCATAGCTTGTAGACCCTATAACTTTCACCCAGACTAAATAATAACCCAATTTCTTTATCGTACATCACGGGACACAGAGCAGCATAGCCATTACATATGGGTTATATAGTGTACCTTCAGGTGATGGACACTGGCACTCTCCGACAGGAAGTTCCCTCCCTATATAACCCCCACCCATAGTGGGAGTACCTCAGTTTTTTCGCCAGTGTCTTAGGTGTTGGTGCACGTTGAAGGTTGTGCCTGCAGTTTGTCCTTGGGACCAGGGCCAGCCGACCGGATCCGTCCAAGGTGCTTCATAGCCAAAGTGGACGGTACCCGGGCCCCAATTCGTGGATGGGGTTTTGCCTATAATGCCTCTCCTTGGAGGGCTGGACTCTGGGTTCCAGGACTGGGTTTTTTAACCTATGGATACCTGCTGCCAGTAGTGCTGTATAGGTCCAGGTGTGTGGTGTTCCTGACATGGACCCCGGTCCCTGAAGGTCTATGACCATACCCACGGTGAAGGGGGAAGATTGGGCCTCTTGCATGAGCAATACCCTGCGGCGTGGAAAGGTAAGCGGGGGGCCTACGGAACTTGGTTTGTCAGTGGGCTCCCCACAGGGGACTCTGGGGGAAAGCCTTTTTTATGCCTCTGTGCATGGGCTAAAGAGAAACCACAAAGTCTGCATGACTGGATGGCTCAAACACCCAGCTATACTGTTCCTCTGGCTGGGCTAATAGACTTCTGCTGCTACAAGGTGTTTTTTTGCTCCATGAAATGTAAAGGGGAGCATGTCAGGTTTAAAATACTTACTTCCTGATGTCTGTGTGTCTCCAGCAGCTCCCGGGCTCCTCTCCCCACATGGCTTCTGCTTCCTGCTTCCTGTAGAGCGGCGTCGGGAGCGCGCGCGCGTGCGCGCGCACTGTTATAGGCGCCGACGCTGCGTGGAGGGGGCGGGGGACGCCCAGGGAGTTCCCTCCCCTCTGTACATCAGAGGGAAAACTCTATTTAGCCTGTCAGTTTGCTGAAGGCTGTGAAGGGACACGGAGCAGCGATGCTGAGCTGAGCAGGATAGGTTTGCCTATGTTATGCTGACACAGTGACACCTAGTGGCCGTTTTTTTGTACACACCTTGCTAAAGAGCTGTTTAAGCTCATATTTTCTCTGTAAAGCCGGTGTACTAAGTAGCAGTCAGAGTACTTTTAGTATTTGGTACTCTCTTAGCCCAGCATTAAGGGAAGCAATATTAGGATATGATTAAGCCCTTGGGGCTCAATATTGCTATCTCTTGTTAGGTTTTGGGAAGTTTAGTTTCTGTCTAACATTACCCTAGCCTAAATTTCTTCCTCATTTATTTAAATGTGTGTTTTTCTCCAGCTATTACAGTTAGTTGTATATTAGCGGAGTATCTCAGATTTGTTTATTATGGCTCCTAAGGGTGCAGGGAACGCTAAAAATGCTAAAGGTGTTAAAAAGCCGAAGGGTTCCCCATCGGGCTCGGGAGGATATTTCCCAGAATCCACCTGCCCCTACCTCCCCGGAGGATCCGGAGGTTGCTGCCCTGGGTGAGCCATCGGGGTTGCTAGGTGCTATGGCGGGCCCTATTCAACCAACTCCTTCCTATGTCACGGAAGAGATGTTAGCCTCCACCTTGGGTGGATTTGAAAAAAGGATGGCCGCTTTTATTACGGCCTCTTTATCCGGGAAGAAGCGGGCTAGGTCCCCGTCTCCCAGGTTTGAATCTCCTGAGGAAGATGTCCTTTCCACTGAGGAATTGGAAGATACAGGAGACCAGGCTGAGGATCACCTGGACCATTTAGGTTCTGAAGATTCTACTATAGAAGAACCTTTTTCAGCTTCTCACGCAGAAAAATGGTGGGTTCAGTCCTTAACGGATATGGTGCGGTCAGCTTTTAAAATGCCTTTGCCTCAGCCTCTGGCTTCCGCTGTGTCCTCATTGGGCTCCCTAAAAGCGCCCCAAGCCAACCTGGTGTTCCCAGTCCATCCTTTGTTAAAGGACCTGATATTTCAGGACTGGGTTAAGCCAGACAGGATTTTTTTTGCCTCCTAAAAGGTTCGCAGTTATGTACCCTTTAGAGGAGGAGTTTTCGAAAAAATGGGCTGTCCCCACTGTTGACGCAGCCATATCATGTGTCAATAAAGCTTTAACGTGTCCAGTGGACAATATTCACATGTTCAAAGATCCTGTGGATAAAAGGCTTGAGACCTTACTGAAGGCATCCTTTGCCACAGCGGGGGCAGTGGTCCAGCCAGCTGTAGCTGCCATTGGCGTCTGCCAGGCTTTAAAGGACCAGGCCAAGCAGGCCCTAAAGGACCTCCCGGCTCAACAGGCTCAGGACTTAGCCGATCTACCTAGAGCTTTATGTTTCGCGGTAGACGCTATCAAGGATTCAATCCAACAGGCGTCCCGCCTATCCCTGTATTTGGTTCACATGAGAAGATTACTTTGGTTAAAGAACTGGTCTGCAGAAACCCCCTGCAAAAAACTCCTTACAGGATTCTCCTTTCAAGGAGAGAGATTGTTTGGAGAAGATCTTGACAAATATATTCAAAAGATCTCTAGTGGTAAAAGCACCCTCTTGCCGGTTAAGAAAAGGTTCCGAGGTCCCTCTTTTAAGCATCCAACCTCTCCAGTTCCAGGGCCCTCATTCTCTAGGTTGTATCGACGGCCTCCTGGACGCGCAACTGCAAACAGGCCACAGGGGCAAGCTGCAGGGAACAAGAGACCGTGGAACCGTAAGCCGGTTAAGGCTGCCCCTAAGGCAGCCTTGTGAAGGGGCGCCCCCACTCTCTCGAGTGGGGGGAAGACTCCGGATGTTCTCGGAGTTGTGGGGGGCCCAAGTTACCGACCAATGGGTTCTGTCCTCAGTGACTCAGGGGTACAAGCTGGAGTTTCGGGAGTTCCCCCCTCCTCACTTTCAAACGTCAAGACTTCCAGGCGACCCTCAAAGACAGGCATCACTTCTGTCCGCCCTAGAGCGACTCCTATCTCAAGGAGTGATTATGGAAGTACCAGCAGGGGAGCAAGGGCAAGGGTTTTACTCAAACCTCTTCGTTGTCCCGAAGCCAAACGGCGACGTCAGGCCTATACTGGACCTAAAGTCATTAAACCGCTTTTTAAGAGTCCGGTCCTTTCGAATGGAGTCCATTCGTTCGGTGGTGGCCGCCCTCCAAGGAAAGGAGTTCTTGGCCTCCATCGATATAAAGGACGCATACCTGCACGTTCCGATTTTCCCAGGCCATTACAGGTATCTGCGTTTTGCCCTAAACTATCGGCATTATCAGTTCGTGGCTCTTCCGTTCGGACTAGCCACGGCCCCTCAGGTTTTTACGAAGATCCTGGCCCCCGTATTAGCCATCCTAAGGGAACAGGGCATTCTGATCATGGCCTACTTAGACGATCTTCTGGTAGTCGACCACTCAGCGGCCGGCTTAAATCGGGCAGTGTTGCTAGCAGTAAACTGCCTAGAGTCCCTGGGTTGGGTGCTAAACCGGGACAAATCGGCTTTACAGCCCACAAGAAGGTTGGAGTATCTAGGTCTGATTTTAGATACAAGACAACAACGGATCTTCCTGCCCCAGTCCAGAGTGGACTCGATAAGGGAGTTAATCCACATAGTCCTAAGCAGCACAAGGCCATCTATACGCCTCTGCATGCGCCTGTTGGGAAAGCTAGTGGCCACCTTCGAGGCAGTGCCCTATGCCCAGATCCATTCTCGGAGGCTACAGAGAGCAATTCTCACGGCCTGGGACAAAAGACTCCAGGCCTTGGATCTTCCCATTTCCCTTCCCTATGCGGTAAGGCAGAGTCTGTGTTGGTGGCTAGTCACAAAAAATCTTCTGAAAGGAAGATCGTTCAGTCCCCCCTCATGGAGGATAGTAACCACGGATGCCAGCCTATCAGGCTGGGGTGCAGTCCTAGACGATTTAACCCTACAGGGGAAATGGTCAAGGGCAGAATCAGCCCTACCCATAAATGTCTTAGAGATCCGAGCAGCTCAGTTGGCTCTTTTGGGCTGGACGGAGGTTCTGCAGGGCTCCCCAGTAAGGGTACAATCCGACAATGCCACTGCCGTAGCTTATATAAACCACCAGGGTGGCACCAGGAGTCAGGCAGCCCAAAGGGAGGTAGATCGGATCTTTTCATGGGCAGAAGCCCATGTCCCCTGCATCTCAGCTATCTTTATCCCCGGGGTGGACAATTGGCAAGCGGACTTCCTCAGCCGCCAACAGATGTCCCCAGGGGAGTGGTCCCTCCATCCCGAAGTGTTCCAGGTCATTTGCCGGAAGTGGGGTACTCCGGAGGTGGACGTTATGGCGTCCAGATTCAATGCCAAAGTAGCAAGGTTTGTCTCTCGAACGAGGGATCCATTGGCCTGCGGGACGGATGCCTTGGTGTGCCCTTGGCATCAGTTTGCGCTAATCTATGCCTTCCCTCCAATACGGATGCTACCCCGTCTTCTTCACAGAATTCAAAGGGAACGCAAGCCAGCGATTCTAGTGGCCCCAGCGTGGCCCCGAAGACCTTGGTACTCCTTGATAAAAAGGATGACCGTAGAGGAGCCTTGGGTCCTCCCTCTATGTCCGGACCTCCTCTCACAAGGGCCATTCTACCACCCTGCCTTACAGGCCCTAAATTTAACGGCCTGGCGGCTGAGTCCCTGATTCTCAGAAACAGAGGCCTTTCAGGGCAGGTCGTTTCCACCCTTATAAACGCAAGAAAACCAGTTTCCAGGTTAATATACTATAGGGTGTGGAAGGCCTATATTACCTGGTGTGAAACCAGGAAATGGGATCCCCGCAAATATACCATTGGGAGAATCCTGGAGTTTTTACAGTTGGGAGTGGAAAAAGGTTTGGCGGTCGGCACAATCAAGGGGCAGGTGTCTGCCTTGTCGGTCTTCTTCCAGAGACCTTTGGCTGCCCATTCCTTAATGAAATCCTTTTTGCAAGGTGTTATTCGGGTGAATCCCCCGATTAAAGCTCCCCTGTATCCTTGGGATCTAAATTTGGTTCTATCGGCCTTGCAAAGGCAGCCCTTTGAGCCCTTGTCCGCGATCCCTTTGGTCCTTTTGACTAGGAAACTAGTGTTTCTGGTGGCCATGGCATCCGCCAGAAGAGTGTCGGAGTTGGCAGCCTTGTCATGTAAGGCACCTTATTTATTACTGCATAAGGACAGGGTCGTTTTGCGGCCGCTTCCGTCCTTCCTGCCTAAGGTGGTATCGAATTTTCACCTTAATCAAGATGTGATTCTTCCATCATTTTTTCCAAAACCTTCTTCTAAGGAAGAGAGGTTACTACATTCCTTGGATGTAGTTAGAGCTGTAAAGATTTACTTGGAAGCTACAGCCCAGATTCGTAAGACGGACGTCTTATTCATTCTGCCGGAAGGGCCCAAAAAGGGCCAGGCAGCGTCTAAGGCCACTATTTCTAAGTGGATTAGGCAGACAATTATACAGGCCTATGGCCTGAAGGGGAAGAGTCCACCCTTATCGGTTAAGGCTCATTCCACTAGAGCTATGAGTGCCTCTTGGGCAGCGTATCACCAGGTCTCTATGGCCCAGGTCTGCAGGGCAGCAACCTGGTCATCTGTCCACACATTTGCAAAATTTTATCAAATGGACGTTAGGAGGAACGCTGATTCAGCTTTTGGGCAGGCGGTACTACGGGCCGCAGTTTAATCTCCTCTGGTCCGGTGGCACCTCCTGTTTGGTTTTTTCTGGTTGTCTCCCTCCCCTCATGGAGCATTGCTTGGGGACATCCCATATGTAATGGCTATGCTGCTCTGTGTCCCGTGATGTACGATAAAGAAAAAGGGATTTTTATTAACAGCTTACCTGTAAAATCCTTTTCTTGTAGTACATCACGGGACACAGAGCTCCCACCCCTCTTATGGGGAATTTTGGGATGCATATTGCTTGCTACAAAACTGAGGTACTCCCACTATGGGTGGGGGTTATATAGGGAGGGAACTTCCTGTCGGAGAGTGCCAGTGTCCATCACCTGAAGGTACACTATATAACCCATATGTAATGGCTATGCTGCTCTGTGTCCCGTGATGTACTACAAGAAAAGGATTTTACAGGTAAGCTGTTAATAAAAATCCCTTTTTTTTTTTTTTTTTACCAAAGATATGTAGCAGTATACATTGTAGGCCAAATTTATGAAAAAAATTACTTTTTTGCAAAATGTTATAATAGAAATGAAGAAAAATTATTTTTTTTTACAAAATTTTCTTTCTTTTTTCATTTATAGCGGAAAAAATAAAAACCGCAGAGGTGATCAAATACCACCAAAAGAAAGCTCTATTTGTGGGAAAAAAAGGACAAACATTTCATTTGGTTACAGTGTTGTATGACTGAGTTATTGTCATTCAAAATGTGAGAGCACCGAAAGCTGAAAATTGGTCTGGTTATTAAGGGTGTTTAAGTGCCCAGTTGTCAAGTGGTTAAAGCACTCAGTCAGGTTATAGCCAGATTGCTATTTTTTTTTATTTTTTTTCCCGCTCAGTCAATAACTTTCTTGGTGACTTTCTCATGGAAGATGGTCCCCCATCGTCTCCGAAGAAGTTTTAGCATCATCTGCGGATGTATAATTCCTTTTTGTTTTAGTTTTTCATGCTAATTCTTCTCTCTTTTTTTTTTTTAAAGATATTTATTATCTATTTTTATAAAAAGTTAATTGAATTTTTTAATCAGAGATGAAAGTAAGGAAATACATAAATTGAACCCAGCTACCCTCCCCCCCTCATAACCCCCACCCCGCCATCTCGTGACTCCACATTACTAATTTATAACAGATACTACCTGAGCTTTCTATATCTCCCTCAGATTTTCCATGTATCCCCTAGTTTTTTGAACTCCAACCAATTTGCCCATTTACCCCTGTAGTCGGCAATTTCCTCGTCCGCCCCGTCCTTCCACTCCTCCCTCCTGTAGGTCTCCTCCACAGACTCCATCCACTCCCACACTTGTGGGCTTTCTGCTTCTCTCCACTTTTTTGGGATCAAACGTTTAGCTGCGTTGAGTAGGTGGGGAGTCAACGATCTTTTGTATTCTTTTATACTCTGTTCCCCCCCATGGAACAGAACTACCCATGGATCTTCTATTATTTCTTTCTTGGTTATTGCTTTAATCAGTGACAGAATTTTTTTCCAATATTTTTTTATTACCGGGCAGTCCCACCATAAGTGGGCCATTGTCCCCCTTACTGTACACCCCCTCCAACAATCTGCTGACTGGCCTCCTCCTATATTTGCTAGTTTTATCTGGGGTAGCGTACCACCCCGTTAAGCATTTTAAATTCATCTCAGCGGTCCTTACGTCTATTGCGGAGGAATGGGTAATTTTTATTATTCTTGTTACTGACGTGTTTCCTCTAGGTGCATCCAGTTCTCTTTCCCATTTTAGGATGTATTTTGGGATCTCTAACTCCTCCCTTTTAAACAGGAACCTATAGGTTTTAGAGATGTTACCTTTTGAACTATCGGTAATGCAGAGTTTTTCAATCAATGTATACTCCTCAAGTGGTCGGAGTGGTAGCGGGAGACGCTTAATAAAAAGCACCAACTGCATATATCGCCATTCATCCAGCCTCATGGATTCTATCTTTGCTTTAATCTCTTGGTGTGTCAATATCTTACCCTTGTGAATTATATCCCTAACCTGAATTCTATTTTTAATCCAATTCCCTCCCACCCCTTCAGTCCCTGGTGCAAAGTATTCGTTATCTTTAAGGTCCATTAGTGGGGAGTTACATTTTGATTTCAATTGTTTGTGTAATCTATCCCAGACCCGCAGTGCATTAAATGTTATTTCATGTGCAGAAGTGTCTAATGTTCTATGTTGTGGTGGATTCCAAATTATTCGTCCCAATTGTGCACGTGCAAGTGCGCATTCAATGTTAATCATCTTTTGTCTAGATTTTCTTTGGCCCACTCTATTACCCGTGTGAGAACCGTTGCAACGTAATTGTGATGCATTTGCCTATATGTCTCAGTTTAATTCTCCCTGCTTGCCCTGTGTGATTCAGTCCTCGGCTAACAGGTTATTGACGTGCTAATGTCCCCTCACTATTTCTAAAGGTTAATTGATCTATTGTGTTGTGTGAAGGAGATCTGTGTTTAAGTGGCTTGTGTTAATTATTCTGATTGCTCCATTGTGGTAATTATCTCTCTATATGCGGGGGCGAGCTGTCTAGTTAATGTATTCAGTACAACTAGTAATCAGCATCACTGATCGGCTCCGTCGTGTCTGCCTAATCATCTGTATGGAAGCCCCAGTGTGAGGGGGCGGAGATTTGTCATTGTAACAGTTTTGGAAATTACATATAAGCTCTGTGATATAACATTAAAGTCTGTCTTGTTCTAGCAGTAAGCCTGGACTCATGTGTGACTTAATGGGCGATCTCAGGAATATTCCTCCTCGTGGAATATTGGGGTGATGTTCTTATGGAAGAAGGGAATCTTTGACGGGGATATCATACCAATACCGTCACAATTGGTTGGCAGCGGTGGGATTTTCCCTTCTATTTCCCTTTACACCCGGATTCCAATCGGACACTGGAAGAACTACTGGAAGTTCGTGGAAGGATTGCTAGCAACAAAACCAAGCGGGTCATCATAGCAGAATTAATGGAGCTAGACCAGGAGAACGGGATTGCAGCAACGCCAGCAGTACAAGAGATGGAGAGACCAGTGATTCAGGAGGAGTCACCAACCAACAAGCTAATGAGAGAGAAGCTAGCTTGGTTCGGTCCGAACCCAACGCCGGATGTGGTGCTGAAAGTGATGGACCTGTTAGCGGAGGAAACTAAACAAATAAGAGACGCAGAGCTACAGTTAAAACTGGCAGCAGTCCAACAAGCAGCCGCACATTCTCCAAACAGTGAGTACAGCACAGCAGACACAAGGAAGATTCCGTTTAGCGCTTTTAAAGCTTTTGATGAAAAGGACTGTGAAATTGATAACTACCTGGCAGATTTTGAGCGACAATGTAACCTGCACCGAATAGCTAGAAGAGAGTGGGTCGCAATATTGTCAGGCAAACTGTCAGGCAAAGCTTCTGATGCTTTCCGGACCGTGCCAGATCAGGATATCCATAGCTACGCCAGGGTTAAAGAAGCGCTCCTGGCTCGTTATGCAGTAACCCCAGAGTCCCACCGACAGAAGTTCAGGGACTCACGCAAAACCACGAAAGACTCTTACGCGGAATGGGCATGCCAGTTGTCCCTGTCGGCCTCTAACTGGGTTAACAGCAGCCAGGCCACCACCGCAGAGGACATTTTGCAACTAATGCTCCTGGAGCAATTTTACAATCACATCCAGACGGACGTCAAAGACTGGGTGAGAGATCGCAGGCCCATGACTCTACCAGAGGCCGCAAAGTTGGCGGATGAATATGCGGATACTCGCAAGACAAACCAGGTCACACCACGGGTACAACCTCCACGACCAACGGTGCCCTCACACCCACCAGCCGCTAGATACCAACCTCCTAACAGACCGGTGACATCTAGCCCTCGCTATCCACGCCAGGAGAACAACGAACAACGCTGCTTCCGGTGCAAACAGCTGGGTCACTTCAAGCAGAATTGCCCCATGAACGACAACACCAGGTCAAATTGGTCTCAACCTGGGTACCGCCCACCAGCAGCAGCCCATTGTGTAGACTCGGCTTGGGATCTCCAGGAGCTGGGTCCGGAAGAACCATTGGACACCATTTACGAAGTCCTCACGGTACAATCTGGTATTACGGACAACAGGGAACACCATTGTCAGCTGCTCATGGGCGACAGCCATGAGCCGGAGGGGCCCTGGAGGGAGCTGGGCAGAAAGAGGCACCGCCGGCTACCCCCCAAGAAGAAGAGGTCCTGGAAGCCGTATAACAAGCTGACCTGGGAGGAGAAGAAGCGACTGGAGGAGAGGGAGTCGCAGCGGGCGTCCCAGATGCGGGCCGAGATGTTCGCCAAGGGCCCACCGGTGGCCCCTTACACCACCACCCAGTTCCTGATGATGAAGGACCACGTGGAGAGCCTGCAGGACATGAGCAAGCAGGAGCTGATCCGTGAGTACATAGAGCTGGAGGAGTGCATAAGCGGCATGGAGGAGGAGAACAACCACCTGAGGTCACAGCAGGCTGACACCCCCAGGCTCCATGAACTGGAGATGGAGCTGGAGAAGCTCAAAGAGGAGAACTGGCGGCTGCGGAGGGAGCAGAGGGTGGCTGACCCTATGGGGCCCTGATTCCCCCCCCCCCGAACTCTGAGCACCGGTGCTACAGCATTTCAACAAATATAACTTTTTCTTTTTTTTATGAATCTCCTGTGATTGTCACTTCAGAGCCATAACCTGCCCCTCCCATAGCGGGACACCTAGATGGCGGCGCACAGACCCATTCGCCGTCTTCACACTGACTTCTGGTGACTTTGCAGATCACACAAAGACTTGGGGACTGACCGGCGTGTGATCTGACGACCCGGTGGCATACCTGAGTCTGAAGCAGTTGCCAAGGGAGGTCAGTCACGCCAAACGGAGTTAACCTCGGACTAAAAGCTCTGAACCCGTCAACCCTACTGGACCAGGGAAGGTCCAACCGGGTTTGCCGGAGCAGGGAGAAAAAGGGGGGCCATTGTGATGCATTTGCCTATATGTCTCAGTTTAATTCTCCCTGCTTGCCCTGTGTGATTCAGTCCTCGGCTAACAGGTTATTGACGTGCTAATGTCCCCTCACTATTTCTAAAGGTTAATTGATCTATTGTGTTGTGTGAAGGAGATCTGTGTTTAAGTGGCTTGTGTTAATTATTCTGATTGCTCCATTGTGGTAATTATCTCTCTATATGCGGGGTCGAGCTGTCTAGTTAATGTATTCAGTACAACTAGTAATCAGCGTCACTGATCGGCTCCGTCGTGTCTGCCTAATCATCTGTATGAAAGCCCCAGTGTGAGGGGGCGGAGATTTGTCATTGTAACAGTTTTGGAAATTACATATAAGCTCTGTGATATAACATTAAAGTCTGTCTTGTTCTAGCAGTAAGCCTGGACTCATGTGTGACTTAATGGGCGATCTCAGGAATATTCCTCCTCATGGAATATTGGGGTGATGTTCTTATGGAAGAAGGGAATCTTTGACGGGGATATCATACCAATACCGTCACAGTAATATTTTCTGATATCTGGTACCGCCAGCCCACCCATTTTCTTATTCTGTTTTAATACTTGAGCAGAAATCCTCTGTTTTTTATTTTTCCAGATGTAATTCATCAGGAGGGAGTTTAATATTT
Organism: Rana temporaria; assembly: GCF_905171775.1. Lineage (NCBI taxonomy): Eukaryota > Metazoa > Chordata > Amphibia > Anura > Ranidae > Rana > Rana temporaria. The sequence goes on from NC_053489.1 coordinate 370,106,551, forward strand.
TAATGTACGTCTGTGGCAATGCTACTGGGACCATTTGAAATTTATAGATTATTTTTGGGATTAAGACCATTTTTAAGACGTTTATCCTACCGAACCATTAGATTGGCCGAAAATAAATAGTTTTAATTTCTCTTTTAATTTCGTTTAACAGAGGGATATAGTTGACTCTATACATTTTCTTTAGAGAGTTTTTTTAGGAGTTTAATGCCGAGGTAATTTATTTATTTTTTCCAGGAGAAATTGAATGTCTTTTGGAGGTATCGTTTTTCCTCCTTAGGAATATTGACATTCAGGATCTCCGTCTTAGATACATTCATTTTAAAGTTTGAGACCTCGCCATACTGTATGATATCTCTCATTAGATTCGGGAGTGTGTTTCTGGGGTTGATTATGAAAAATAGGATATCGTCCGCGAAGGCGGCCAATTTGTGCTCTTCTTCCCTGACTTTGGTTCCCATAATCTCGGAATTGTTAAGTATCATTGCCAGTAGGGGTTCCAGCGAAAGAACGAAGAGGAGAGGGGATAGTGGGCACCCCTGCCTAGTCCCATTCCTCATCTCTAGGGGAGTGGATAAGGACCCATTGATTTTGATCCTGGCGTGCGGGTGATGGTAAAGCGTTTTAATCCGCCTCACCATCCTCGGGCCTATACCTATATCTTCTAGCGTTTGAATCATGAGCCCCCAGTCTACCCTGTCAAACGCTTTTTCAGCGTCGACTGACAGGAATAGACCGGGGGACCCACTGTCTTCAATCTGCCGAAGGAGAAGGAGAGCCCTGACCCCATTGTCCTTACCCTCTCTACCAGGTATGAAGCCCACCTGGTCAGGGTGCACTATAGTTGTCATTAGCCCCTTCATACGTTCGGCCAATATCTTTGCATACAACTTTGTGTCTGCATTTAATAGTGAGACAGATTGCCCCTCTTTTTTACATGCTCAATTGTATTTTGGATTATGTGAGTACCCCTGTCTATTTTCTTTGAGAATTAAAATTTTTAAAACGGTATCACACCATCGATGCTTTATTTCTTTGGGGCGAGAAACTGACCAATCTGGGACGAGAACTCCAAGGAGGACCTGCCGTTGTTGGATCAGAGCCCATCGAGTGAACCATCTAATGTGGTTGGATCTATATGCTGTTACCTTACAGCAGTAAGGTAAGGGGACATCCTTACTTACCCTAAAAGGATCACTGGATACCCATTTTCCTCTCACTCCATATTGCGGACCTACACTTGCACTTTTGCTTTCTTGGACTTTTGAAATTTTACTTATATTTTTTGCTAATATTTTTCAAACTCTGTTGATGGACTGTTTATCACCAGTATAGGAGTGTCACTTAGCACAGTTACCTGGAATTTTTTTTGCACCATTACTTATAGTGTATTTCATCACATTAAGAGGAACCTGTGTAGTTATATGATTTGCACCATTACTGTTATTGTTCACTGATCATTTATATTTATTTTTATGCTGATGCCATTTGGGCTATATTGCTCCTCATTTCAATTACACCTACTTTCATTCCCCTCCCCCACCTGTTTATTCACTTATCCATTCACCACTGATTAGCGCAGCACTACCCTCCCCATTTTCAATCGCTTATGGTTTGATACACCTTCCAGTGCCGCAGCTGTACCTCCACTTCTCATCACTTTCATTTCCCCTCCCCCTTTCTTCCCCTCTCTGTTTCCCCTCCTTTGATAAGCGCGGTAATATCCATTTTTCCACTATTTATCACTGTCTTGCACTCATTACCGCAGCTATCATGGATGTCTTCTCATTTCTTGATAAGAGGCAGGTTAATCTTGAAGATGTTTTTAATGCTTCTGCACCTGTTAAGAAAAACAGTGACCTAGAGAGCCTCATGAGGAAGCTAGGGCATAATATGGAAAAAAAGATCAGCCTATGGTGGGACATAGTCACCTTTGAACGCTATATTAAGGATAACATTGTCCCACGGCGTCTACGATGGGATATAACCCCTAATGATGGCCTATTAGATCAGGCCTCAATAGACGAATGGTTTAAATTTTTTAACATCAAGGGGTCAGAACTTTTGATGTTCCTACTAGACAGGAAAAAGAGAAAGCTGAAACTGATCGAACAGATCATCCTAGAGGTCAAGGAAGAACTAGAAGCATATAAAGATTCAGGAGATCTCGTAAGATACACAACACAACTGAATAATGATTCAACAAAGAAAGACAAGGAAGTACAACACAGGAAAAGTAAAAAATACAGTCGCGATATGAATGATTTTAAAACGGATCATACGTTTAAATGGCAGAGCCAATCGGGCCGACCAGATCCCATCTCAACCTATTCCACACCAGAGAGAAATGTGAGGGTCTATTCACCCCCAAGAGTGATCAACTATATAGGGCCCACCCAAGAAACGCATGATAGGAATAGGCACGAATCGCCCCGGCAGTACAGAAATGAAGAGAGACAGGGCAACTATAATCAACACACTCCCTACCAAAATGAGAGAAGACCACCCCAAAATGAGCGGACACCACAGAATGGTTGGAAGAAACCCTTCTGGAAAAAACGCAGAAATAATAACAATGGCCATAACTATGGACAAAGACCACAACAAGACCAGAGGGATAATAGACCCCAGCCCCAAAACCAACGAGATAATAGAGGTGGAGGCTATGAGAATAGAGGTCGGCCACAGGAAACCAACTATTATCAGGGACGTCCAAATGAATACCATGAGAACAGAGGATATACACATGAACAGAGAAGAAGAAGCCCTGTTCGTTCAAATGATCGAAGAGAGGGAGATCGAGGTTATTACACTCATCACCCACAGGATAGGAGTCCAATCCCTACACGGAATTATTATGCACCCCTAGAACAGCGAACAGTGGATGATAGAGTGGAAAGACATCAAAATCCCAATACCTCTTCTTTTTTAGAGAGAGGTCAAGAATACCATCCGCCTCGACATACAGAGGAAATAAGAACCTACAGAAGAACCCCAGAAAGAAACGGGGAAAGCGAGGAGGAAAGAGAACACAAAAGAAAAAGAACAGAAAGGGAGAGGGAATCTTCAACTTAAGTGGACTCCCACTTACACATGAAGAGATTGGCGTCCTAGATAAAGGCCTCAAATACGCACCAGCGAAAAATCTGGATAAATTCCAGACATATATAGGAATTCAAAAGTATGTAAGGAAATTAAATATTCAAAAGTATATGATCAGTAACCCTTACAAAACTAGGACTGCCAATCCAGATGAAGAAATTAGACATAGTAATCTGAAGAATAAATCTATTTTTAATCCGCCTGTGAAAGATAATAAATGTGTGGAAGTCTTTAAAAGATTGGTCACAGGAGAACTAATGGACCTGAAAGTGAAAAAACAAGAGGAACCTAAACATATTAGGAGTGGAATACGCAAATTGATGAAAAGAAAGGATCTAGTAGTTCGACCAGCCGATAAAGGTGGTGGCATTGTGGTACTTTCCAAGGAACAGTATAAAATGAGCATGGAACAAATGCTAGGAGATACCAACACCTACAACCGCCTTCTGAGTAATCCCATGTTTAAATGCAGAAAAGCCTTGGAACAGATTGTACATTTAGGACTAAAAAGAGGAATCCTGGATAAGAAAGAAGCACAATATCTGATCCCTACATCATGTCGCACACCTATTGTATACTCACTCCCCAAAATACATAAGAACAGCACGAATCCACCGCCCAGACCTATAGTAAATGGAATTGATTCCTTAACTGCAAGAATGGGGCAATACATTGACTTCTATTTACAGCCAGTAGTTCAGAGTACAAGAGCGTATCTTAGAGACACAAAACAGATGTTACAATGCCTGGATGATATACCAAGAGATGATGGACCCTTTTGGCTAGCAACAGCAGACGTATCGTCGTTATACACGATCATACTACATCATCAAGCATGCGAAGCAGTCAAATGGGGCCTCAGGAAATATTCCCAGTTGCCCTGCACCCAACGAAAATATCTGGTAAAAAGTTTGGACTTTTGTCTTAAAAATAGCTACTTCTGGTATGGCGGCAATTACTTTTTCCAGAAAACCGGCGTAGCCATGGGGGCAAAATTTGCCCCTAGTGTAGCTGGGCTTTTTATGGCCCAATGGGAAGAAGGGAAAATCTTCTCTGAACCTCCTGATGATCTGTACATATATAAAAGATATATTGATGATATCTTCATACTGTGGAGGGGCGAGAAAGAAACGCTAGCAGATTTTCTACAAGATTTAAATACCAATGACAGAAACATTGAACTTTCTTGGGAAATCAGCAACAAAAAGATCACATTCCTAGACCTAGAGGTGGAACAAGAAAATAATGAACTCCGGTCTAAAACTCATTTTAAAAATGTGGATCGTAATAGCTACTTGCCGCTTGAAAGTTGTCATCACAGAAACTGGCTTTTTAACATTCCAAAAGGGCAATTAATGCGCCTAAGACGAAATTGTACAGACAAAGATACTTTTCTCACCCAAGCAAAAGACATGGGAGAAAGGTTTAAACAAAAAGGATACGACAATTCCTTTATTAACCAGAAGATTGCAGAAGTGGCAACAATGGATAGACAGACTCTTATGAGTGATAAGCCTAAACAAAAAATGCATAAAGACTTGATGCCTATCATCTTCGATTACAGTATACAACATAAATGCATTGAAAAAGTCATTAGACGCCATTGGAATATACTACTGGCTGACAAAGAACTGGGGGGTGTCCTTCCACCGATTCCAAAGTTCGTATATAAAAGGGCACCTACTATTAGGGACAAAATTGTTAAAAATGTGCCTGATCCGCCTAAAAATAAAAACAACTTCCTCTCTTTTTTCACTGGTAAAGGTTTTTTTCCATGCAAAAGATGCTACGCATGTTTGAGAACTCACAAACCGAACCAGAAGAGGAAAGATTTTACTGCAACTAGTACAGGAGATGTATACGAAATAAAAGAATTTATCTGCTGTAACACAGAGGGAGTTGTATACGCACTCGAATGCAGTTGCGGTCTACAATACATAGGCCGGACAAAAAGAGCATTACGAGTGCGTATAAAAGAACATGTCCAAAACATCCTTAAAGGTTTCGATAAACATAGTGTATCAAGACACTTCCTTACCCACCACAATAAAGATCCGACACATCTTAAATTTTGGGGCATAGAGCCCTATGTGAGACACTGGCGAGGCGGGCATAAAGTTAGAACATTGAGCCAGTTAGAATCTCGCTGGATATTTACTCTGGATACTTTTGCTCCCCGAGGTCTTAACATAGATTTTGATCTTAATTGTTTTTTAAGTGACCGATAAGACTTTATTTTTTGATTTATTTCTTGCTTCACTTACCCTCTCTGTTCTCTCCTTTTCGCTATCTAATATTGATGACGTAGATTGTTTTTAATCTGTATATGTGGATCTGTTCGCACACGTCATCTACGTCTTTTAACCTTATGTGGCATATCCATTCAATGAAATTAAATATGTCGACATACATTCATTTAAATTTTTTATACTTTTTAACATATATATATTTTTTAACAAATTATTCTGGCTCTCAATATTTTTTAATATACCAATTGAGCCTCAATCTTCTCGGTGCATTATGAGTGTGTATATACACATAAATTCCTGCTCCCCTGTGTTTTTAATTGTTTCCCTCGAGTGCTCCCTTGTGAGGATGCCGTGTGTCACCATTTAACAAGCATTGGCTTCAAAAAAATGGCCGCGGCTCCACTTCCGGTGGCTGCAAGGTGGCTGCAGCTCCACTTCCGGCGGCGCTCGTTTTGATAGACGCCGCCGATACGTGATGGAAGCCTATCTGTGATGCTGGCCGAGGTCGGGGGGCCCCATGCAGGCCCCCGACCAGACATCAGACAGAATGGCTCACTTTTGTAAGACGTATCCCCAGCGCTCTGTGAGATGCTGGGGACGTCTTTTGAGCTACAACAAAATGGCGGCTGCCAGACTTCCTGTAGAACGCTGTGTACTGTCAGCACAGAATGTTATGATGGTACTTTTGAGCTACAACAAAATGGCGGCTGCCAGACTTCCTGTAGAACGCTGTGTACTGTCAACACAGAATGTTATGATGGTACAATGGGACTTCTGTGTTTGCCCCCCCCATGGTCTCCGTCCCCTGGCTGAAGCTTTTAAGTTTTTTCAATTTTTTTCATTGTTAACCATATAAATGAGATGTCATATCTGTCACCCACCATCTGAATGCTACTAATTTAAATATTTTATATGCTGGGCGAAATTTTTTGATTTTTTGATTTTACTATTAAATGCCTAGCAGACTACGGGAAAATGGCTGCAGCTGCATTATTTACATGGCAAACAGCTGAGTTTACTTACAGCCTACTAAACAAGTCACCTTATAAAAAGGATCCCATTTATGCCTCTCACTACTCCTGAGGAAGTCACATGATAGTGACGAATGCGCATGAGTCCACTGAGAGGTATCGGAGGTGACGTTGGCGACAGATTGCCCCTCTTTTTTACATGCTCAATTGTATTTTGGATTATGTGAGTACCCCTGTCTATTTTCTTTGAGAATTAAAATTTTTAAAACGGTATCACACCATCGATGCTTTATTTCTTTGGGGCGAGAAACTGACCAATCTGGGACGAGAACTCCAAGGAGGACCTGCCGTTGTTGGATCAGAGCCCATCGAGTGAACCATCTAATGTGGTTGGATCTATATGCTGTTACCTTACAGCAGTAAGGTAAGGGGACATCCTTACTTACCCTAAAAGGATCACTGGATACCCATTTTCCTCTCACTCCATATTGCGGACCTACACTTGCACTTTTGCTTTCTTGGACTTTTGAAATTTTACTTATATTTTTTGCTAATATTTTTCAAACTCTGTTGATGGACTGTTTATCACCAGTATAGGAGTGTCACTTAGCACAGTTACCTGGAATTTTTTTTGCACCATTACTTATAGTGTATTTCATCACATTAAGAGGAACCTGTGTAGTTATATGATTTGCACCATTACTGTTATTGTTCACTGATCATTTATATTTATTTTTATGCTGATGCCATTTGGGCTATATTGCTCCTCATTTCAATTACACCTACTTTCATTCCCCTCCCCCACCTGTTTATTCACTTATCCATTCACCACTGATTAGCGCAGCACTACCCTCCCCATTTTTAATAGTGAGATGGGTCGGAAGCCTGAGCAAAGTGTATTATCTTTTCCCTCTTTTTTTATAACAGTGATTGTTGCTTCCAATGCCTCCCGGCTCATCTCATATTCAGCCCCCAATCCATTAAAATAGTGGCAGAGTCTAGGAATCAAAATGGTGCCAAACTTTTGCAGATACATAGTCGTAAAGCCATCTGGGCCTGGGCTTTTCCCCTTGGCTCAGTCTTTTAAAGCGATGCTCACCTCCTCCTCAGTTATAGGCTCTTCCATTTTTGCGGTTGCTTGGGCTTCTATCTTAGGTAGATTTGCTTTCTGTAGTACTACTCTTATTTTGGCCTCTTTCTCTCCGGGGTTCCACTTCGTTTGTACAGCATATAAATCTTCGTAATAATTTCTAAACACTTCGGCTATATCCCTAGTTGAGTTAGCTAATTCCCCATTCTTTTTTTTGATCTTTTCAATACAATTTCTGGTTTTCTTTCTTTGTACCATTCTAGCTAAGTGCTTACTGGGTTTGTTCCCCCACATGTATCTTTCTCTGTCCCTTCTAATTAGTAGTCCCCTTGTTTCTTGCTCGGAAAGTACTCTATATTCATCTGTTTTTAGGGACAGTGCGTGGAGAGTTTCTCTCTTTTGACCCTGTGTTTTATGATCTTGTTCTAATTTATAGATTTCTTCTGTTAAAGATTTTAATTTCCTGGTACTTTCTTTCTTTTTCCTTGCTCCCTCAGCGATAAAGATCCCTCTTACGTACGCTTTATGAGCATCCCAAAGGGATGCCCCCGAGATCCCCTCCGTATCATTCTCCCTAAAATAGAACTCCTAGTTCCTTTTGGACTCTCCCTACAACCTCTTCATCTTTAAGTAGACTTTCATCCAGTCTCCACATCGGTGGATTTGTTTGCTGTAGTGATGTACTAATTCTTAGAGTTGAAGGGGCATGGTCCGAAATTATCGTGATCTCAACCCCTGCACCGATTACAGATAGGGTAATCGGTGCAGGGGTTGAGATCACGATCTATGGTCTATGAGGATATAATCTATCCTCGAGTACGTCCCGTGCACAGGGGAGTAAAAAGTGTAGTCACGCGTCTTGGGATGTAGAGTTCGCCATACGTCTATCAATTGGTTGTGTGACATTCGTTGTTTCAACTCTTTTAAGTGTTCAACCGTTAGTCCCCTGTGCCCGGCATGTACTATCTAGTATAGGGTCCATACAGAAATTGAGATCTCCCATTAGTACAACATGCCCTTCCTCGAAATCTTTTAATTTCCTTAGGATTTTATTTACATATTTGACTGAGTTCACTTTGGTAGCATAAACATTTGCCAGGGTAAAATCCACTCCTCCTATTTTAACTTTCAAAAACAAAAATCTTCCTTCGGGATCAGTCCGCCTATCGTACATTATTTGCAAATCCTATAGCAACCCCACGTGACCCCCTTGATATTGTATCTGCATAAAACCATGTGGGAAAATTGGGGGAGAACGTCTTAATGTTGGACTCTGCTGTTAAGTGGGTCTCCTGTACAAAGACAACATCCGCCTTATAGTGCTCCAGTTCCTTCAGAATTTTGAGTCTCTTAACATGGGAGTTTAATCCTCTTACATTGTATGAGAGAAATCTAATGTCGGTCATTTAAGGGAAATTTGGGTGAATCTACCTATTTCTCGTGGAGTCTCCGAGATGGTCCCCTCCCCCCCACCCACCCTCGCCCCCCTACCCCTCCCACCCTCGCCCCCCTACCCCTCCCCCCCTTGGCCCATTCTTGGCCTAGGAGCCGCTATTGGTATCCTCCTCCCCTTTACCATCGGCTCCTCTCCTGTGGTGGTGCTCAAAAATACCCCATGACTGCCCTCCCGCCCATCTCCTCCCCTCTCCCCCTCCTTCTCCCCTTCCATATACCCCTGCACTCTTTTTTTTTTTTTTATTCTTTTCAATTCATTCAACCCAGTCCGGCAACTCTGGAACTACCAAGTCCATTTTTTGACAAAACCCCATAAACTATTCTGGGTATCTCAGCCGTGCGGTTATCCCCCCTTTTAGGCCAATGAGGCATGCAGGGAACCCCCATTGATATTTCACGTTCTGCGAGCGCATTCGTTCCAAAAGGGGTTTCAAGTGTCTTCTCCTTGTTAGTGTTTCTTTCGATAGATCCGCCAAAATCTGAATCTCCTCCTCTTTGTATCTAATGGGGGGCTTCCCCCTCAGCCTGCCCCAGATCTCCGCTTTATCTTCATAGTTCCGAAACCGGACTATGACATCTCTCGGACCCTTTCTTTCTATCTGTTTGGGGTTCCCTACTCGGTGTACCCGTTCGATTTTAAGAGGCTTTGCCTCTGCCGGTTTGTCTAACGGGGTTGAATATAATATTCATGATCTTCCTCAGGTCTTCTCCTTTCTCTTCAGTTAGCGCAACTGATTCTGAGGTTCTGTCGCCTGTTGCGATTTTCCTGGTCTTCTAGCCGATACGCTAGCATTTTTTGATTGTCTGTCAAAACTTGGACTTGTGTTCTTAATTTATTAAATTCGCATTCTTGTTCTTCAATTCTTTTTTCCGTCTCCTCCACCCTTTCTAATAGGCCTCCTAAGTCCGTTCTTATGCTGTCTATTTCTGTTTTGATGACATTTTCCATCCTGAGCAACATCACATTCATTTCGGCTTTCGATGGCGGCTTAGTCTCCTGGCCTATCTGCTCCAACCTACTTTGCTCATGTTCACTTTCAGAAGTAGTTTCCCCTTTAGAGCGGTCCACACTGTCTTCCCCTGTTGTAGTCACAGTTTTCTTTTTTTCAGTTTTCTTTGCCGCCACAGGGCTTTTGGTGTTGCCCTCTTGGGTCATATAGTGCTGAATTGAGCTAGTCCCGGCTTTACTTTTAGGCCCCTTTGGGGCTGCGCCTCTAGTGGACCTATTCATCTTGGTAGTAGGTCTAATTCTCTTCCCCAGTTTGAGGTTGTTCTGGTATCTTATTTCCTAGGCCCTTTTAAAACAACTCTGTATGTTGTAGGCACGAGGCCCAGCCCCCCCGTCGAGGATTCAGCCCAGCACAGGATTGTGCTCAGGATGCCACAGATATGGGTAGAAATAAGCATTCAACTGAGCCTGAGATTATGCTCAACGTACCAGGGTTTTAGGTGGGGGTACTTAAAGCTGGAGCTATTACCCGATGCCTTGGGGTCAGATATAAATACGTACACTCCTAATACAGCGATCCGAGACCTTGCTACTAGTCAGAATGTTGGGAATCCAAATAAGTGCCTGCGCTCGGGATACTGGTTTTGTAGATGTAGTATTCGGGGTTTTTCGATTCACCTGCTCTCCCCCTCCTCTCCTGTGCAGTTTAAATCACTAATTGCCCAAGTGACCCGAGACCCCAAAAAAAAAAAAAAAAAAAACAGAGAAAAAACATTGTCTGTTCACCCATATGATATACCTTAATGGGATTAAACTCTGGTTCTTGTGTTTACATAGCCTTACTATCTTCTATAGCCCAGGTACTTAATCCACTCAGTCACTGTGATAGAGTGAGAGAAGGGGGGACAGGACCAACCCAACTCCACTCAAACTGGATGTCTCACCGATCCTCAATAGGGGCTAAAAGCCAGACTCTTTGGCATGACAAAGGCAGTAGATAGCGTAGTAGTAACAGGACAGATAGAATACTTAATTGGTCCAAAAATCACATCCCTCAGATATTACAACAGTTATTCAGCAGTTATTTCCTTTTACACCAGACTGGGTTATGTATTCAGTTACAATTCTAGCATAGACCGTACCCAAGAGGAGGTTAGCATGTAGGTTTTGCGCAGAGAGACACTTTTTGGTCTATAGCTCTGTGATGAATTTACATGGGAGTTCCTTTTAGGACTTAGAACACAGTATACAGAAATCAGCTTTCATTCATGAGAAGTGTAAGTGTGGAGTGATCCTCAGCAATCCTAATCAATTTAAGCCAGTTCTCCTCATGCAGGCAGAGGTCCTATCTTCCCCCAAAAAATCAAAGCATAGTGAGAGCATGAGGTCCAGTAGTCTAATATAGTCAGGGGCGGACTGACCATTGAGTCACTCGGGCACTGCCCGAGGGCCCCATGCCACTAGGGGGCCCCATCCGGGTTGCCAGGCTCAGTAAAACCAGGGACAGTATGTAAAAATCTGTGTTTTTTTTAGATCTGTCCCCGATATGTCCGAAAATGACATGCTTTTAATGTGAATATCCCAAGATTTTAGCTGCCCGCCTCTGCACTACCTCCTGGCGTGGTGGCCATCTGTAAGCCAGAGGGGCCCCATACTCTTCTATTGCTTGGGGGCCCCATGAGTTGTCAGTCCGCCCCTGAATATAGTCTATTATTACTATTGCTTTTTGCACTAAACCCGGTTGTATCACAGATTGCTTTTAAACGTCCCACTCCTAAAACATAAAGAAGCAACCGGGAGAATAAAGATCCCCCCTTTATCCTCTTTAATACGTCGTATCAGGGTAACTCAGCGCTAAACCCCACTGTATACTATGCTTCAAGTCAGCCACGAGTTGGAGGGAAGGCAATAGTTAATATCTGAGCACATTCAGCAATAGGTATTGAGAAGGGGGGGTCCGGGGGGGCGAGGAGCCCGACCCGACTCGGCTCAACTGAGCGCCTCACCGATCCCTTAACTCATCTCCCGGCCGTCGTTGGGCTGTGTATCTCCATGGAGGGAGCCGTGATGCAGTCCCCGCCAACACTGTCGCTGCAGGCATCCACCATGTCCCGCTCGACCGTCCGCTGAGATACAGGTATTCCACCCTGGGATTGTGGGGAGCTCAGAAGGCGCTCTGTTCACTGCCGCTTATCACCTGGGGACCCGCACATACACTGCGTCCCCTTACAGGCGTCGGGTCTTTAGGCAGGGATAGATCTCCCGTGCGGTCCTCTGGTCGGTCAGCCTCTCACGCTGCTTCTGACCATCGGTCCGCCGATGGTATCGTCGGAGTCTCAGCGCTGCAGACGCCGCTGGCAGCCATGGAGCTCTCGACACCTCCCACCCTCTCCCGCGTCACGTCACGTCCTCATCACCTACAGATTGCTATTTCTAATCTTTATGGACAGCATACTGACAGAATTGGTACTAGCCGATTAGGCTCACATGGTACCAATATTCAATAAAAGGGCAGAGATGTATTCCTGGAAACTATAGGCCTTTCAGTCTAACATCGGTAGTTTGTAAATTATTTGAGAGGATGATAAGGAACCACATCCAAGAATTTGCTGATATAAACAGTATCATTAGCAGTAATCAGCATAGGTTTACAAATGGTCACTCTTGCCAAACCAACCCAGGGGTCAAGTCCTGGGAAAAAAAAGTTTGGGAACTCATTCAAAATCCCCCCTACCTCATAAATAAAAAAGTGTGTACACACACACACTCTCTCCATGGGTTGCTTGTATTGATTGTACAAAGTTGGGCCCGGGCTGCTTACTCCTCAGTGCCCATCAATGTGGCCTGATCAGTGCCCAGCAATGCACCCTTACCAGTGCCAAGGGGGGGTCAGTCCAGATCAGCACACTTGTGCCACACAGCGGCCGCTGTACAAGGTCCTGCCTCCTATAATACACGCCATCATTGATCTGCCTATCGCAGGACCTTGTACAGTGGCCGCTGGAGGAGGGAGTACCAAGGGAGGGGGGGATGAGAGTGCCGGGATGACACCCCCTATAATGTGTGGCACTTGGGGCGGATTCCCCCATGTTGGCACAGATGCCCTGCCCTTTCCGCACACCCACACTACCTGCTATAGCTCACAGTCCTGCAGGACGCAGCTGCTAATGGGAACAGTGTTCCTGCTGTGAAAAAAGTACAGGAACATCATTCCCGCAGGACTGGAGCCCTGAACCAACCTATTAACCACTTCCCATCCGGGCCAATTCTGGTACTTCGCTCCTACATGTAAAAATAATAATTTAAGAAAATTATTTAGAACCCCCAAACATTATATATGTTTTTTTTAGCAGAGACCCTAGGAAATAAAATGGCGGTCGTTGCAATTTTTTTATGTCACAGTATTTGCACAGCGATTTTTCAAACACTCTTTTTTTTTTGAGGAAAAAATTGTTTCAGGAATTAAAAAAAAAAACTCAATCGTAAATTTAGCCCAATTTTTTGTATAATGTGAAATTTGATGTTACACCGAGTAAATAATGATCTAATATGTCACGCTTTAAAATTGCACACACTCATGGAATGGTGCCAAAGTTTGATTCTTAAAAATTTATAGGCGACGCTTATATTTTTTTTACAGGTTACCTGTTTAGAGTTACAGAGGAGCTCTTGGGCTAGAATTGTTGCTTTTGCTCTAACACACGTGGCAATACCTCAACAACGTTTACATATGTGTGCACGACTTGCGTATTGGTTCGCTTCTGTACGTGGGGACAGGGCGCTTTTTATATATATATATATATATATATATATATATATATATATATATATATATATATATATAATATTTTGTGAGGGGGTTAGCCCTTCAGCGGGTGTGTGTTTGACCCCCCTGGACGGGTTCAGCACATAAAAAAAGTTAGGCACAGCAGACAATGGTAGGAGGAAAGCAAAAAGGTGCAGGTTTTATTTGAACTATATACAGAAAGAAATGTGACAGAAAGCAAAAGAAATACAAAAAGAAATCCTGGTCAACTTGACCTGCTCGCTATACACGTTGGTGTCCCTAACTAACAACTGGGTGCAGCCTTGTGCTGCCCCAGTCCCTGACTCCCTGCTGTTTAAAGTTCTTTGCAATAGCCACACAGGCTTGGTCTCACCGCACAGATATCACACTCCCCCAGACTATCCACACAGATCTGGTTCCAGGTTGGAGCATCTCTCTCTGCATGCTGGGAGTTTTTGTAGAGGACCTAATGAGCCCATTTAATTCAGCTGGGCTCATCAAGTCCTCCCATCAGGACTCCCAGCACTCCCCCTAGAGGTATAAACTGGCATAAAGCCTGAACCTAGGACATATATACACTGCATCCTGCATACAACCAGGGAATTTAACCTGCCTGCTGCCACAAACCCCCCCCCCCCCCTCGTTTCAACCTTGGGGTTGGAACACCAGCATTTAGGCATGCATGCACCCGCAACAATGTATCTACATTACCCATTTGGATGCCAGGGCGATGTTTCACAGTAAAGTTTAATTCTTGTAGGGCCAGAAACCATGGCCCGGATTCACAAAGCACTTACGCCGACATAGTGCAAATGTGCGCCCGGCGTATGTGTGTGCCAGACCCACAAACCAACATACGCCTAAAAATAGGCCATTTTACGCCGACGTATCTTGCACACGCCGGTGTAGCGTTTGCGCAAATATGGGCTGGACGCATGTTGCTTCTCCCATTGATTAGGCATTCAAATATGCAAATGAGGGAAATACGGCGATTCACGGACTTACGTGCGCCCGGCGCAGGCTATGCGCGGTGCGCGTAAGTTGTACATCCGGCGTAAAGTTATTCCCTATAAAGCAGGTGTAACACAGCAACAGACGTGCACAGGTCAGCTGGAGAGCAGCTGCAGCAGCACCACCATTACGGACGAGCTGAGCAACCACACTTGCAGGACAACTCATCTGTATGCCAACATGCCAGGGGCAGCCATGGTCATAGCACTACTGCGTCCACAGGCACGGAGGAGGGCACAGGAGAGGATATACTGAACGCGCCTGAACGTCTTTGGCATGGGGGAATCGGAGGTGTATCGCATCTTCAGATTCAGCCCTGATGCCATCCTGGAATTAGCCACAGCCCTGCATGTTGAAATCACCAGCCAGACAGAACACTCACATGCAGTGCAGCCACTAGTCAAGGTACTGGCAACACCATTTCCTCGCCAGTGGATCTTTCCAACGAACAAGTGGAGTCGTGTCTGGGATGTCACAATCCACCATGAGCAGATGTGTGCACCAGGTTGTCCCCGCAATCCTCACACGCATGTCCCACCACATCATCAAACCCATCCATGAGCATCTGCGGCAAAAGGCAATGCAGGATTTCTACAGAATTGCAGGATTCCGACGCACCGTGGGGGCCATTGATTGCACACATATGGCACTACGGCCCCCCGTGCCACAGAGCACATATACCGCAATCGTAAGCAGTGGCATTCCATCAACGTACAGGTGATAGCAGATGCCCAATGCCTCATATGGCACGTCCGTGCCAAACACCCCGGGGCCAGCCACGACAGCTACATATAGCGTCAAAGCAACATCCCAACAGAATTCGAACAGAATGTGTACAGGGACAGCTGGCTGGTTGGTGAGTGACATGGGTGTCAGGCATGACTGTCCGACCTGTTGCCTTATGAGAAATGTTATGTCTAATCGCCATTAGCAACGGGAAATAATTGTACATATATATTCTACGATAATGTTAGATGTGTCGTGAGTGGGAAATGATTTCTGATAATTTGAGTGGGCTGACAGTCTAGCTTGAATATATCTAATTAGCACTCTCCGTTTTTGATATGCATGAATGCTGGTGGATAAGGTGGCAAGAGACGGCCAGTCTACTACACCTTTTGGAGATACAAAGCAAGCCAGGATGAAATCACAGACTATACGGAGTCACCTTGATTGGCTGTACCCTTCCATGAATAGCCATTGAACTTAAGGTCAATTAATTTATCTTCAAAGCTTAATTGTCACTAGGGATGAGCTTCGCGTTCGATACGAGCGTATGTTCGACTCGAACATCGGTCGTTCGATCGTTCGTCGAAATTCGAACAAAACGGGTCGTTCGCGCCAAATTCGAATGACGCAAAACGTCCCATAATTCACTGCGGCGTTGAGTGCTGATGATTGGCCAAGCATGCTGTATGTCCCGCATGCTTGGCCAATCACAGCGCTCAAAAAACGAAGAGCCATAATTGGCCAAAGCCAGGGTGGCTTTGGCCAATTATGTCTCAGGGGGTTTAGTACACGCCCCACACTATAAAAGGCTGCCTGCAAGGCGGCCTTGTGTAGTGTGTTCCGGCTTTGTTACAGAGCAGAGCAGTCAGACAGTTAGAGAGAGATAGATAGAGCAGGAAGGCTAGTCAGTATAGTTATATTTACAGTTTGTAGAGAATATATTCACATCCCTAGGAGTTGTAAATATATTTATAAACTGT
This sequence comes from Rana temporaria, assembly GCF_905171775.1. Lineage (NCBI taxonomy): Eukaryota > Metazoa > Chordata > Amphibia > Anura > Ranidae > Rana > Rana temporaria. The sequence goes on from NC_053489.1 coordinate 370,122,871, forward strand.
ATAGCTTAGCTAGATCTGCTATTAGTATTTGTCAGGCAGGAGATTGTGCTTGATGCAGTGCTCTAACGTGTTGTATTGCCTGCATTAGGGTTTAGTGTAAACATAGTACTCCGTGTTAGTGGACGTGTGCTATTTAATTGCACACACACGCATTAACTGTTACTGCACGTGTGCTATTTATTTGCACAGAAACGCAGTCGCTGTTAATGCAAGTGGACTATTGAATTGCACAGAATTGCAGTCTCTCTTACTGCGCATGTGCTGTTTAATAGCACCTAAACACAGTTGGTGTCACTGCGCGTGTGCTGTTCAATAGCACCTGAACGCAGTTGGTGTCACTGCGCGTGTGCTGTTTAATAGCACCTAAACACAGTTGGTGTCACTGCGCGTGTGCTGTTTAACCACTTCCTTACTGGGCACATATACCCCTTCCTGACCAGGTGAAATTTCAGCTTGTGGCACTGCGTCACTTTAACTGACAATTGCGCGGTCGTGCGACATGGCTCCCAAACAAAATTGACGTCCTTTTTTTCCCACAAATAGAGCTTTCTTTTGGTGGTATTTGATCACCTCTGCGGTTTTTATTTTTTGCGCTATAAACAAAAATAGAGCGACAATTTTGAAAAAAAAACAATATTTTTTACTTGTTGCTGTAATAAATAGCCCATAACATTTTTTTCTCAGTCTAGGCGATACGTATTCTTCTACATATTTTTGGTAAAAAAAATAAAATAAAAAAAATCGCAAGAAGCGTCTGGTTTGCGCAAAAGTTATTGCGCTTACAAAATAGGGGACAGAATTATTATTATTTTTTTTTACTACTAATGGCGGCGATCAGCATTTTTTTCGTGACTGCGACATTATGGCGGACACATCGGAAACTTTTGACACATTTTTGGCACCATTCACATTTATACAGCGATCAGTGCTATAAATATGCACTAATTACTGTATAAATGTGACTGGCATTGAAGGGGTTAACACTAAGGGGTGAGGAAGGGGTTAAATGTGTACCCTGAATTGTGTTCTAACTGTGTGTGGAGGGGGGTGACTGGGGGAGGTGACCGATCTGTGTGCCTATGTACAAGGGACACAGATCGGTCTCCTCTCTCCCCTGACAGGACGTGGATCTCTGTGTTTACACACAGAGCTCCACGTCTTGTCCCTGTAGCCGCCGATCCCGTGTGACTGGCGGACATCACGGCCGCTAGGCACTCGCATCGGCATCTCAGCGATGCGGTGAGTGCGCGCCGCCGCTGACTGCGCGCGCAGGCCGTAAAAACATGGCCAGTTAGAGATTTAGAACCACCCTGCGGCCGTATAAAGTCGTACGGCCGTCGAGTAGTGGTTAATAGCACCTAAACGCAGTTTGTGTCACTGCGCGTGTGCTGTTACATAGCACCTGAACGCAGTTGGTGTCACTGCACGTTTGCTGTTACATAGCACCTGAACGCAGTTGTTGTCACTGCACGTTTGCTGTTACATAGCACCTGAACGCAGTTGGTGTCACTGCACGTTTGCTGTTACATAGCACCTAAACGCAGTTGGTGTCACTGCACGTTTGCTGTTACATAGCACCTGAACGCAGTTGGTGTCACTGCACGTTTGCTGTTACATAGCACCTGAACGCAGTTGGTGTCACTGCACGTTTGCTGTTACATAGCACCTGAACGCAGTTGGTGTCACTAGACGTTTGCTGTTTAATAGCACCTAAACGCAGTTGTTGTCACTGCGCGTGTGCTGTTACATAGCACCTAAACGCAGTTGGTGTCACTGCACGTGTGCTGTTGCATAGCACCTGAACGCAGTTGGTGTCACTAGACGTTTGCTGTTACATAGCACCTGAACGCAGTTGGTGTCACTGCACGTTTGCTGTTTAATAGCACCTAAACGCAGTTGTTGTCACTGCGCGTGTGCTGTTACATAGCACCTGAACGCAGTTGGTGTCACTGCACGTTTGCTGTTACATAGCACCTGAACGCAGTTGGTGTCACTGCGCGTGTGCTGTTACATAGCACCTGAACGCATTAATATGTCTGGAAGGACAACAAAGAGAGGCAGAGAGTCACGAGGGCAAGTAGGCTCTGCATCTAGAGGTAACGCTGGTGGTGGATGTGGTGCATCCTCTTCAGCACGTAGCCGTGGCCGCTCGTCCTTTTCGGGGGCTCGCCGTGTTGAGCCTCAACATGCAGAGAAATTAGTGGAGTGGATGACCAAGCTGTCCTCATCCTCCTCATCCTCTCTCACACAGACTGATCTTAGTTTGTCTGGCAAAGCAGCTGCCAAGGCGTCCTCTTCCCTCTGCACAATGGCATCACACAATTCTTCCCTAGTCCCACCATGTCCTCCTGAGGAGTCCCCCGAACTGTTTCAGCACAGTGAAAGTGGGTATCTAAAGCGCTAGCCAACAGTGAAAAATAATAAGTGACCAGTGAAAAAAATCAAAATGCTGCTCAAATCTAAAATGTGCTAACAACAAATAAAAGGTATAAAGTGGGAGTGATGAGCGCAAACTGAAAATCTAAAAGTGAATATAAGGACAGTCAGCAGACTGATAACATCTATAGATGAACTAAAAAAATGGCAAAACTGTGAACCATAAATTAAAGTCCAAAACATAGAGCTAATGCAACTAATGCATCAAACGTGAATAAAGTCCAAAATGAATAAATCAGGTGAATCAACTTGTGTAAAAACTTCTGCCCTTGGACATCAATGTAGACAATCTAGATGAGTCTTCACAATGATTGAGCTCACAGAGCGCTTACCTCCAGTTAAAGGATAATGCGTGTCAACGAAATCCTCCAAATGCTGGGATGGAATCCAGGAGCGTTCCCTGTGTACAATAGCGGTACAGGTCCAGGCACAGTGGAGTCAGCTCACCAAGGCGGCCACAAGTGTTAGCAGGAGCAAGAATGGAGATAAAAAACTCTCATCGTGAAGTATGTAAGCACTTTACGAAATGTAATGAAGATAAAATGTGCTTACATTCGTTTATTTGATGTAAGCACATTTTATCTTCATTAAATTTCATAAAGTGCTTACATACTTCACGATGAGAGTTTTTTATCTCCATTCTTGCTCCTGCTAACACTTGTGGCCGCCTTGGTGAGCTGACTCCACTGTGCCTGGACCTGTACCGCTATTGTACACAGGGAACGCTCCTGGATTCCATCCCAGCATTTGGAGGATTTCGTTGACACGCATTATCCTTTAACTGGAGGTAAGCACTCTGTGAGCTCAATCGTTGTGAAGACTCATCTAGATTGTCTACATTGATGTCCAAGGGCAGAAGTTTTTACACAAGTTGATTCACCTGATTTATTAATTTTGGACTTTATTCACATGTTTGATGCATTAGTTGCATTAGCTTTATGTTTTGGACTTTAATTTATGGTTCACAGTTTTGCCATTTTTTTAGTTCATCTATAGATGTTATCAGTCTGCTGACTGTTTCAGCACAGTGTTGGGTACATGCTGCATGAAGATGCGCAGCGTTTTGAAGGCTCCGATGACGGAACACAGATAGAGGAAGGCATTGATGTGAGCCCAGGGAGAGGGGGTGGCCGAGAGGGACAGCAATCTGGCAGTGATGTTCCCCCAGCTGGAGCATACTGCCAGGTTTTCGACAGTGATGATGAGGAGGGAGGGGATGATGAGGTCACTGACTCTACCTGGGTGCCTGATAGGAGAGAGGAGGAGGACGAGGCACAGGCACATCTCCAAAGAGGCAGGATGCCCTCCAGGGGTCAGCGTAAGGGCAGCACACCAACTGCATTATGTGGCACATCTTCGCTTGTGCATGGTGCTGCTGTGTCTCAACGGTACAGCAAAAGTTCTTTGGTGTGGGACTTTTTTGAAACATGTCCATCAGATCGTACCTTTGCTGTTTGCAACATATGTCTCAAGCGTATCTTGCGTGGCCAAAACATCACCCGCTTGAGCACCACATGCTTGTCCAGACATATGTCGACCTGCCATGCAGCTCGTTGGCAAGCATACCAGAAAGACCCACACCAAAGACCAAAGCGGACCTCCCCTTGCCCTTCTGTGACCTCCAACCCCACTAGACCCCAGTCCTCTCTGAAGCCTGCACTGAAGTTGTAGAAATAGGTGTGTCACAACCTAGTAGTGGTAGTACATGCGGGCAATCTACTGATAGTACCAGACAAATTTCCCTGCCCCAGCTGCTGCAGCGCCGAAAGTAGTACACTCCCAGCCATCCACATGCCCAGCGGTTGAATGCTAGCTTAGCGAAATTGCTAGCACTTCAACTGCTACCTTTTCAGTTGGTAGATTCTGCCCCCTACCGTGAGTTTGTGGAATGTGCAGTACCTCAGTGGCAAGTACCCAAACGCCACTTTTTCTCACGGAAGGCGATTCCGGCTCTCTACTGGCATGTGGAAGGCAATGTCCATGCCTCGCTGGACAGGGCGGTCAGTGGTAAGGTGCATCTTACCGCTGACTCATGGTCCAGCAGGCATCGACAGGGACATTACCTGTCTTTTACGACCCATTGGGTGACTCTGCTGGCAGCTGGGAAGGATGCAGGGCAAGGTACAGTAGTTTTGGAGGTTGTTCCGCCACCACGCCTCCAAAACACTACTACTGCTTGTGACACACCTCTCTCCTCCACCCCCTCCTCTTCTTCCTCTGTGGCCTCTTCCTGTGGTGATGTTTCCTCAGAACCAGCCGTGCTCCGTAGGCGTACGAGGGGCTACGCAGGAATGCAGGCCAAGAGATGCCATGCGGTGCTAGAGCTGGTGTGCTTGGGAGACAGGAGCCACACTGGGGAAGAGGTTCTTTCAGCTCTGCAGGGGCAGGCTCAGAGGTGGTTGACGCCACGCCAGCTGAAGCCTGGAATGGTGGTCAGCGATAATGGCACCAACCTCCTCTCTGCCCTGCGACAGGGAAAACTCACCCATGTGCCCTGTTTTGCGCATGTCCTCAATTTGGTGGTGCAGCGGTTCTTGGGCAGGTACCCGGGCTTACATGACGTCCTGAAGCAGGCCAGGAAAGTCTGTGTGCATTTCCAGAGGTCATATAATGCCACTGCTCGGCTCACAGACCTCCAAAGGGAATACAACCTGCCCAAGAACCGACTAATCTGTGACATGCCCACCAGATGGAAATCTACGTTGGCCATGCTGCAGCGGCTGCACACGCAGCAGATGGCCATCAGATTGAGTACCTGTGCCAATATGGCAGCAGAACTGGGTCAGGGGAGCTTGGTTTTTTTTCACCACGCCAGTGGGCCTTGATCAGGGATGCATGCACTGTCCTGTCACCATTTGAGGAGGCCACGAGGATGGTGAGCAGTGACAGTGCATGCATCAGTGAGACTGTCCCTCTTATTCACATGTTGGAGCACACTATACGTGGAATAATGGACAGGACCCTTGAGGCAGAACAGAGGGAGGAAGAGGAGGACTTCCTTACCTCTCAAGGCCCCCTTTATCCAGACACTGTTCCTTCTTGCCCACCTAGCACACAGGAAGAGGAGGAGGATGAGGAGGAAGAGGATGATTGTATCAGCAGCATGGAGGTAGAGCCTAGCACTCAGCATCAACAGCAGCAGTCTTCAAGGGATCATTTACAGTCCCAAGGAACATGTGGACTTTTACGTGGCTGGGATGAGGTGGCTGCGGATCCTGTCGTCCTCAGTGACCCAGAGGACTGTGCCCCGAATGCCTCTGCAAACCTACGCTGCATGACCTCCCTGATCCTGCAAAGCCTGCGTAAGGATCCTCGTGTACGTGCTATCAAGGAGAGGGATCATTACTGGCTGGCAACTCTCCTTGATCCACGTTACAAGAGTAAGGTAGCGGACCTTATGTTGCCATCGCAGAGGGAGCAGAAGATGAAACTTCTGCGGGAGGCCTTGCAGAAGGGTCTGTGCAATGCGTTCCCAGAACCGGGGGGGGATTACCAAAACCTGGCCCTGGACAACGTCTTGCTGAGGCTTCGGTGAGTCAGAGAAGGAGCGGTGGAGAAGGTGGCCATCTGACCGATGCGTTCAGACAATTTTTTAGTCCGCAGCCCCAAGGTCTGACCGGTTCCAGCAACCATCACCAGCGTCTGGTTTACATGGTCCGGGAATACCTAGGGGCAAGATCCGACTTGGACACCTTCCCCACCGAAAATCCTCTGGCTTACTGGGTCTTGAGGATGGATCACTGGCCAGAGCTTGCACAGTACGCAATTGAGCTACTGGCTTGCCCTGCATCCAGTGTTCTTTCAGAATGCACATTCAGTGCTGCTGGAGGCTTTGTGACCGATCACAGGGTGCGCCTCTCCACTGACTCTGGTTGACTGACCTTCATCAAAATGAATCAGGCTTGGATCAACACCAGCTAACAATCACCTGATGCTAATGTTACTGAATAAGAATTTTTTGTTGAAATGTCAGATCCCTTTGAGACTGCGTATGCTGATGCTGAGTGACTGTCCTGTTATGCTGCTGATGGAATATCCTTCTCCTCCTCACTTTTCTTGCTGATAGCTAGTAAGAAATTTTGTTTTTCTGGGCTCCGCCACCAGAGCCTAAGGCCTAATTTTTCTGCCCCTGTTTAACAGGGGCGTCTAATAACAATTTTTGATGCAATACTTTGCACGTGGCTCCTTGTTGCGCTCCAATTACAGTTATTGGGAGGGGTTGCAGTGTTGTGTTGTGCCTGAGGCACAATTTTGTGCCCTTGTGTAACAGGGGCGTCTAATAACAATTTTTGATGCAATACTTTGCACTTGGCTCCTTGTTGTGCTCCAATTACAGTTATTGGGAGGGGTTGCAGTGTTGTGCCTAAGGGCTCTTTCACACGGAGCGGACCGTTTCTCCCGATCTGATGGCTTTACTTCACACGTGTCTTCCTCGCTCCTGTTGTTTTTTGAATGGACGTAATCTGTCTGGGTGGGCGGGGTCTCCAGACGTCATACGTCATCAGCGTCGGCGTTGCCTAGCTACTGCAGGCAGCAGAGCGTGTGCGGGGACAGCAATAGCTGTTTTGATTGGATCCGACCTGCTTCCTAGCAACCACGGATCCCTGCACAGCACTCATGCTGTTCAGTGTCTCTGGCTTCTCCCAGCCCTGCTCTGATGATAGATGACATTGGGCAGGAGAGCCTGGAGACTAGAGGAGACACAGGCACAGCCGCATAGAGGGAGGTAAGCGGTGACCACGGACCACGGTTAACCCTCTCCAGGCCGCGGTCCCCGCTTACGGCCCGGTCATAAACAAATATCGGACTGCGGGCCCCCCCGAACCTCACTCAGCTGCGGGCCCCATAGCGCCCGCGTGGGTCGCTATGGCGGTAGTTCCGCCACGGCCATCCACTACAATGCTATTTCTAGCGATCCGCCCGGGGGCCGGATTAAAAGGTCCGCCGGGCCGTAGTTTGCCCACCTCTGCACTATAGGGTTGCTGATGTGGATCAGCAGACAGCCTATACATAATGTTCAATCAGTATATATTTGTTATCTCATTGTTGATGTACAACAAGGGATACAAGAATAATATTTAAACAAATTACCTACCTAGTATGACATATTGAACCGGATATCCTCTAGCGAGGGGCAATGTGTAGAAGCGGGACCGTGGGGTACTAAATCCCCTAGGGAACCAAGATAAACATATGCGTTTTAAAGGGTCACTAAAGGAATTTTTTTTTTTATCTAAATAGCTTCCTTTACCTTACTGCAGTACTGGTTTCATGTCCTCATTGTTTGTTTTTGCTTTGAAGTAGCTGTAATTCTGCTGTGATCTCCACACTTCCTGCTTGTCTGGCTCCTTATAACCATCATACTGGGAGCTTTCTCACGGTGGTCTAAGCTGTCATTACTGTGTGTCTAAAACTTCCCAGAACCAATCAGATTCATTTTAAAAACAAAACACTGCCCTGGATTTGTTTGTTTTTGTTCTGTGTGTCTCTCTACTTCACAGAAACATGAAGCCAGTTTAAAAGTGAAAGTGAAACTAGAGGCACATTATATGATTGATTTTTATCTACTTTTAATCATTTTTAGGAATCAGTTAACTTTTATGTCTCTATACCCTGTAAACAGTCATTTCAGCAAAAATTTTTTTTTCCTTTAGTAACCCTTTAATGGTAAAAGCAAACCCAGGTAAGAGTTTTATATTTTAAGTATATGAAGCAAAAAAGCAGGGTTAGTATCTGTGTACGTGTGGAGCTGGGTGGGGAAATAGTGTTGAATCACAGAGCGATCTAAGTTCAGTAAGCCGTGACCCTCCTCATTCTATAATGAGTATGTAAATTTAATGGGAAAATTGTTCCAACATATAAATATTCTACCTTAGAGGACTTGTCAGTCAAGCAACAGGGAGGGGATGAAGGAGGATCCGGGTTTCCTGAGCTCTATCAGCACTGACACATACCCATTGCAGACGCTCCACACAGATACATGAAAGAGGACATAAGTGTCCTATGTGTCCATACCTTGAGATGCAATAGCTCCAAACGCGCTCCCGCTGGGTGCTCGTGTGCCTCCGTCTCCCTGGCGTGTGTGTACTGTCTCCACACGCCGGCGGTTAAATATACAGGGCGACCCGGAAGTGAAGGGTCATATTGACCCCTGACATCACTTCCTTTGGATCCAGACTGGCCGCGCATGCGCAGATGGGCCGGTAATGGCCGTACCGCGCATGCGCCGCACTCTGTGTGGATGGGAGAATATCCCCATCCTAAACAGCAGGATCAACAGCTTCACTAACTTGGCAGTTGACGCTCTAATATTTGAAATTTTTCAAGGACTGGTGCAGTACTGTCTGTGCTGGAAACCGACCATACAAACCTTTTTCAAAAGTGTGTTATGTTAAAGCTTTCGCTCTGGTCAATAGAACTCTTATTTTAACCATATATCATATATGTGAGATATTAAATCTTAAATATAGAATTATTTGTAACAGACCCCATGATGCAGACATCACAAGGGGCACATGCACGACTAACATCCTCCTGTCTTTTCCCTTCCAGGTGACTCGGCATATGCACTTGGGCCCCATCTCCTGACTCCATACCGGAATCCCCAAACCAGAGGCCAGAGAAGATACAATGCTGCACACATACGCACCCGTGCAGTGGTGGAGCGCACATTTGGCATCCTGAAGTCCCGTTTCCGATGCCTGGATAAGTCCAGGGGGACCCTGTTGTATTCCCCAAACTTCGTGTGCCAGATTATCGGTGCATGTTGCGTGCTGCACAACTACGCCAAGAGAAAGGGCCTGGAGATTGACATATGTGATGACCTGACCCCCGAACCAGACAGTCCCTCCCTGCCCAAGGCTACCCCGTCTGCTGAGGGAACAGCAGTCAGGAGTTGCCTCGTGGAACGCATCTTTGCACGTTAAACACACACATTCATCATGGCACACGGACAATGCACGCATGCACACCACTGTGGTCCCTAGCTCACACACACCACATCCACCTCACATTGGTTTAGCCCAAGTCCACCGTGCAGGACTTGGGAGCAGCAACGCCACGCCAAGGCCCCAATGATGTTGCTGTCCATTCATCCCACGGTCGTGGGGATAACCTCTCCCCAACGATCCAAGGTGACACGCCTTGCTGGCAGGAATGTCACACACACTTACACACCAGTCACACTGTAGCAGCACCGGGCAAACCCTGCCCCTGCAAAATGGTGTACAGGCACCACTTCTGCACTCCTCACCGTGTGCAGTGACAAAAAAATAAAATAAAATAGGGATCATGCCCTTACAGGAGGACGGCACATACCTCTGTGCACATCCAAAACAAAAAATAAATAAAGCTCATACTCTGTGCTGTAAACGTTCAGAGGACAGTCATTTGCCCTCTCGTGGGCCAGGCCTCGTGCCAAGGCTTCGGCTCCGGAGCTGTATGTGATACATTTGCCTATATGTCTCAGTTTACTGCTCCCTGCTAGCCAGGTTATTGATGTGCTAATGTCCCCTCACTATTTCTAAAGGTTAATTGATCTATTGTGTTGTGTGAAGGAGAGCTGGGTTTAAGTGGCTTGTGTTAATTATTCTGATTGCTTCATTGTGGTAATTATCTCTCTATATGCGGGGTCGAGCGGTCTGGTTGATGTATTCAGTACAGCTAGTGCTCAGCGTCATTGATGTCATTGTCTAAAGAAAATGTGTTTCAGCATCGGCCCCGTCGTGTCTACCTACTCATCTGTATGGAAGCCCCAGTGTGAGGGGGGCGGAGATTTGTCATTGTAACAGTTTTGGAAATGACATATAAGCTGTGTGTTATAACATTAAAGTCTGTGTTGTTCAAGCAGTAAGCTGGTCTCATGTGTGGCTTTCTGGGCGATTCCAGGGATATCCCTCCTCGTGGAATATTGGGGTGATTTTCGTTATGGGAAGAAGGGAACGTTGACGGGGATATCATACCGATACCGTCACACTGTAGTGTTGACGACTCGGGTGGGGGGGGTTGGGCATCACCTGGGCTGACGCTTCTGGAGGTTGTGGCGGATGATGCCTGCATCCCTTCTAAGGCAAGTGCAATGCGTGTCAGCACGCTGTTGGTATCGGCCTGCAACTGGCTCTTCACCTCCGCCACGATGCCTGCTGCTGTGGCCTGCAGCTCTCCCATAGCCATGGTGTTGCGATCCAAGCTCGCCTGGACATCAGATGCCTGGTCCCCAGATGTGGAGGGAGCCCCAGCTACCATGTTTGTGACGCATGGCATTAAGGGTCTCAGATTGGTCACATAGGCATGTGGCCATGGCTGCACATTTTGCATTTATCTCCTGCAAACTGTCAGTGATGGAGCTGGTATGCTCAGCCTGTTGGCTGAGGCACTGCTGCATAGCGGCTGCGGTGCCCTGCACAGCCACTGTGCACGCAGCCTGGGTCTTGGCCGAGGACCCAACAAATGAGGCCAGGCTGTCAGCGATACGGTGGAGGTCACATGCAATATATCGCCCATGTGCCGTGTCTGCCATGCCTGCTTTTCTTTCTCCTGTCTTTGTCCACCTCAGCATTTGACATGGCTCAGACCACAAAAGTACTCTGCTCCAGGGGGAAGACAAGCAAGCAAGCTGGTGTACTTTTGCGCTGGACGGGCATATGGCTGGGCGTATTTATGTGCTCGGCATAAGCCGGTGGGCCGGCGTATCTTAGGAAGTTGCGCTGGCGTAGTTGTGAGCATGCGCATAGGGGTGCTGGGCATATGTCTGCATCACGGCGCATGCGTCGTTCATGATACGCCGGGCGTAAAACACTGCACCACGCTCAGACCATCATTTGCATGGGTCACACCCACTTCCACCTGCGCCTTCGAAATCTACACCACCCCGATGCAGCTTTGGGAGCACTGGCTTCCTGAATTCCATGCTTGCCTCTCTGCGCTGCGTCGGCGTAGCGCCCACTCTCTGTGAATCCAGGCCTATCTGTTTACCCTTTTGTTTGTCTCCTTGTTCTGGGCCATCCACTTTAAAGGTGCGTGGTCTGTCACTAGGTCAAAGTGCTGACCTAGCAGGTAGTATCTAAGGGAGTCTAGAGCCCATTTCACCGCTAAACACTCCTTCATAATGGTGGCATAATTTACCTCATGGGCCTTTAACTTTCTACTGAGATAAATGACCGGGTGTTCTTCCCTATCCCAGACCTGGGACAACACTGCCCCTAACCCCACGTCCGACGCATCCGTCTGTACCACAAAGTTCCTGGAGAAATCTGGCGAGTACAAAACCGGCTGGCTACATAAGTCTTTTTTTAAGGCCTGGAAGGCTGCTTCAGCCTCTGGGGTCCACTTAATCGTGACCAAGTTTTTTTTCCGTTTTGTCATGTTTGTTAAGGGCACAGCCTGAGAGGCAAAGTGGGGGATGAATCGCCGATAATAACCAGCGATTCCCAGAAAGGCTTGTATCTGATTTTTGCTGTTATGAAGTGGCCAATTCTGTATGGCCTCGACTTTATTGACTTGGGGTTTTATCACGCCCCTCCCAATGGTGTACCCAAGGTATTTGGCCTCTTCCTGTCCAATGGTACACTTCTTTGGGTTGGCCGTAAATCCAGCTTCCCAGATAGAGTCTAGGACTGCTTGCACTTTTGGCAGATATGAGGCCCAATCTGGGCTATGGATAATTACATCATCCAGGTAAGGTGCAGCATATTTCTGATGGGGCCTCAGAATGTGGTCCATTTTCCGCTGGAAGGTTGCCGGTGCATTCTGTAACCCAAACGGCACTCTTTTTTTTATACTGAAACACCCTGTCTGGGGTTACAAACCCCTCCTTGGCCGATTTAGCCAGGGGAATTTGCCAATACCCTTTTGTGAGATCGAGAGTTGTCATGTACCGGGCTGTTCCCAGCCAGTTGATTAACTCATCTATACGTGGCATGGGGTAGGTGTCAAATTTTGTTCAATTGTCGAAAATCGTTACAAAAATGCCAGCTCCCATCCGGTTTAGGCACTAACACTATGGGACTGGACCAATCACTTTGGGATTCCTCTATCCACCCTCTTTCACAACTTTGTTTCATCTTCTCTAGTCCTGTCCCCTTAAATAGGATTGGCATGTAAATTTTTTTTTTTAAATAAACTCACTGTTATCTATACATGTATGTATTGTTCCAGGCCGCGGCCTCAGCAGCCTTGTCACGTCATACAAACTACCCGATTCCCCTTGACAAAATGAGCATCAATCTAAGGTTAAAAATTAACTTTTCGGGTGAACCTCCACTTTAAATATGGTGCCGGCGTCGCCGTGCATCATATCATTTCCTGTTTCGAAATAACGCGATGCTACGGCGCAGGGCCTCCTGGGATTGATGACAAACATCTCCCAGGAGGCATCAGTAGATACGCCGACCTAACTCGGAATCTGCGCCGACCTAAGTTTAAGTGTATTCTCAAACTGAGATACACTTGAACCTATCTAAGATACGACGGATTGCGCCATCGTATCTTAGGGTGCAATATTTAGGCTGGCCGCTAGGTGGTGCTTCCATTGCATTCGGCGTAGAATAAGTAAATCGCATCGCAGTAAAGATACGCCGTTTACGTAAGGCATTTTCAGGCGTAAAGTTATTCCATCAAATAGCTGGACTAGTAATGTTAAGTATGGCCGTCGTTCCCGCGTCGAAATTTGAAAATGTTTACATAGTTTGCGTAAGTCGTCCGTGAATAGGGCTGGACGTAATTTACGTCCATGTTGAAACCAATACGTCCTTGCGGCGTACTTTGCCGCAAGGCACACTGAGATATGTACACGGACTGCGCATGCGCCGTTCGTAAAAAACGTCAATCACGTCAGGTCAACCCATATTAACATAAAACAGGCCCCCTCAGCCTAATTTGAATTAGGTACGCTTACGCCGGCCACATTTACGCTACGCCACCGTAACTTAGCAGGCTAATACTTTGTGAATACAGTACTTGCCTAGCTAACTTATGGCGGCGTAGTGTAAATACGCTACGCCGCCGCAAAGATGCGGCGGTGTATTTGAATCTAGCTAATAGGGGCAGATCCACAAAAGCATTACGCCGGCGTATCTATTGATACGCCGGCGTAATTTTAAATTTCCCGCGTCGTATCTTTGTTTTGTATAAACAAAACAAGATACGACGGCATCTCGGGTCGATCCGACAGGCGTATGTCTTAGTAAGCCGTCGGATCTAAGCTGCAATTTTTCAGCGGCCGCTAGGTGGCGTTTCTGTCGAAATCCGCGTTGACTATGAAAATTAGCTAGTTACGGCGATCCACGAACGTACGTCCGCCCGGCGCATTTTTTTACGTCGTTTGCGTTCGGCTTTTTCCGGCGTATAGTTAAAGCTGCTATTATGAGGCGTACTCAATGTTAAGTATGGCTGTCGTTCCTGCGTACAATTTTGATTTTTTTACGTTGTTTGCGTAAGTCGTTCGCGAATAGGAATTTGCGTAGAATGACGTCTCTGTCGTAAGCATTGGCTGGTTCCGGTTTAATTTCGAGCATGTGCACTGGGATACCCCCACGGACGGCGCATGCGCCATTAAAAAAAAAACGTTGTTTACGTCAGGTCACGACGTATTTACATAAAACACGCCCCCATTACATCCATTTGAATTCCGCGCCCTTACGCCGCCAGAGATACACTACGCCGCCGTAACTTACGGCGCAAATTCTTTGTGGATAAAAAAAATAGATAAAATAAGTTACGGCGGCGTAGTGTATCTTAGATACGCTGCGCCCGGCGTACAGATGCGCCGCTGTACGAGGATCTGCCCCTTAATCTTTTTCAGAGTTGCATTCTCTAGGCTATTTCAGGCTGGGGATGACAATCTGGATAGTCCTGAATAGGCCAGATATTCCTTCACCCTTAGCTGGGTTTCCCCTTCTTTTGCAAGATTGTATAGAGAGGAATAAAATTCCCCAAATGTCTGGGCTATCTCTCTAGGTTTCCGCACCAGATGTCCCTCTTTCCCTTTTGATTTGTGGTATGTATGTTGTACCGCTCTTTTCCTTAAGTGTTCCTGCCAACAGCTTACTACATTTGTCTCCGAGCTCGTAATTGGCTCTCCTTCCTCTTTGTATTGTTGCTTTTGCTTTAAAGCGCATGATCTCTGTGAGCTCTTTTCTTAATTGTCCTAGCTCCCTACCGATACCGGGTAGTTGTGTTTTTTTATGCTGAAGTTCCAACTTCTGGATATCTTCCAACAAATCCCTGATCTGTTTGTCACATTTCTTTTTCAATATAGATCCATGCTTAATCAGGACCCCCCTGATCACTGATTTGTGTGCCTCCCACACCATCCCCGGATCACTCCCAGGAGTATCATTTACCTGAAAATATGCTGCAATTTCTTTAGCGAGATCTTTCCTAATTTCGGGGTACTGCAGAAGGCTCTCATTCAGACACTAACATCTATCCTGGGAGAAGACTCCACTGGATAGGGAGAGACACACACTTACTGGAGCGTGATCTGACCACGTTATATTCCCCACTACTACTTCCGTAACTGCTGTAACCAAATAATGAGGGATCAGAAAGAGATCTATGCGGGAATATACCTGATGTGCATTGGAGAAGAAGGTGTAATCCCTTTCTTCCGCATGTAATAACCTCCATATATCCACCAATTGTACCTCATGCAACTTCCTCAATATACCTTTCCTGATTTTTTCCGGTATCGACGATGTCCCTGAGGACACATCTACTCCGGGGTCCAAGGCCATATTGAAGTCTCCTCCTAGAAACCTATCGAAGATACGACGGATTGCGCCGTCGTATCTTAGGGTGCAATATTTAGGCTGGCCGCTAGGTGGTGCTTCCATTGCATTCGGCGTAGAATAAGTAAATCGCATCGCAGTAAAGATACGCCGTTTACGTAAGGCATTTTCAGGCGTAAAGTTATTCCATCAAATAGCTGGACTAGTAATGTTAAGTATGGCCGTCGTTCCCGCGTCGAAATTTGAAAATGTTTACATAGTTTGCGTAAGTCGTCCGTGAATAGGGCTGGACGTAATTTACGTCCATGTTGAAACCAATACGTCCTTGCGGCGTACTTTGCCGCAAGGCACACAATACTCCGGGGTCCAAGGCCATATTGAAGTCTCCTCCTAGAATGAACTTACCCTCAGCAGGGTATGTAATTTAAAGAGTCACGAAATAGGGGAATTTTTTTTCTATTAAGAATTTGGTTGAATGGGTTATACGAATGGGAAGGGGGGTTTAAGAGTAGTCACAGCCACGAAATAAAGAACCATTAAGTTATCTTCTTTTTTTTTTTAAAGGGTGTTAAGTCCCTCCTTCTTGTGTGGTATGGGGGTCATAGGGTGATGGGATTCAAAGAGTTATGAAATGAGGCATTTTTTTTTCTTTTTCCTTCCTCGTATCTCCCTCTACCTCGTGTAGGTGGGGGGTGGATAGGGGGATGGGGGAGAGGAGAGGGAAGGGGAAGTAAGAGACACAATATGAGGATGCTCTTGGGGGGGGTAATTTATGTACTTTTATATGTGATGTTTTTCTGTATTTGTTGTTTTGATTTTGTTCATGTATCTTTTTTTTCTTTGTATGTGTTGTATTTGATATAATAAAGAAAAGAAGCAATCATAAAAAAAACTTACCCTCAGCAAACTCCACCAACTCTGTAAGAACTTTTTCAATAAATACGTCTTGGTGTATGTTTGGTGCATACAACTTGGCAAGTGTTACTTTGACCCCTCCAATGCTGCCCTTTAAAAAAAAGAAACCTACCCTTAGGGTCCAGACGTTTGTCTACCAGTGCCCATGCCACTCGATTGGAGATCAGGATTGATACCCCTTTAGATTTTGCTTCCTGGTTCATTGCGTGATGCACACATGGAAAGAATCTATTCTGAAGGAATGGTAAATAACCTGCCCTGAAGTGTGTCTCCTGAACGTACGCCACATCCGTCCCCCATCTTCTTAGATCAACAACATTCTGCGTTTTTCTGGGACATGGAGTCCTCTGACATTCAAAGATGTTACCTTTATACCCTCCATCTCGAGGCAAGACAAAACAATCAATCAAAACAATCAAACACAAAAAAAAACCTTATATTCTACACATAGTTATACCTATGGGTATTGTAAACATTGGGGGTTGTTAACTCAATGGTA
Organism: Rana temporaria; assembly: GCF_905171775.1. Taxonomy (NCBI): domain Eukaryota; kingdom Metazoa; phylum Chordata; class Amphibia; order Anura; family Ranidae; genus Rana; species Rana temporaria. The sequence goes on from NC_053489.1 coordinate 370,139,449, forward strand.
AATGCATTTTTTCAGCGAGTCCACAGCAGTCAGATGTTAGGTTTGAGGGCATGGCAGCCCACTTTTATTTAAAAGGCAAAATAAACAGTTCACACACAGGATTCCCACGCAGGGGTTCTTCTCCAGTAATGTTCATAGAAAGAAAAATACCAAGCCTCCTGGCTCCCAGGCTCACTCAGCCTTGCAGTACCTGCTATACCTGGCCCACTCCTGGCCTCAACAGGATTCTCCAGCTTACTGTTTCCCAGACTTCCGGACTTCCTCCAGCCCCCTTGGACTCGTTAGCCACCTCAGGTCTACCAGCCTTCCCAGTCCGCCAGGCACAAAGTCCCCCCACACCAGGGATGTAGTCTTCCAGGGCAGACAACTTTCCACACACACTTGTGTTGAACCAGCAGCCAGCTGCACACACTCCACCTTCCTCTCCTCTCTGTTCTCCCCAGTCCCTGATTATATTGTTATGCTGTTTTCACCTGAGCATCCAACCTGCTGGCTATTCCGAAGACCTGGACACAGGGCCGGAGATCCCATCCCGCCCAAGTCTCTGCAGGATCTCCAAACCACACAGCCCCATTCAAACTTAGCAAAACCCGGAGAAAGCTGCCAAAACAGTTTTCTCCGTTTTAAAGTTATGCTGTGAAGTTCTGCAGTCCACTGACATGCAGACTCTGTGTCCGTTTTTGCTGCGTTTTTATGGTGACCGGGACCCTGACTATTACAGTATATATCCCTAAATATATTCCAGGGCTCAAATACCCTACAAAAAGAGGGAATATATACCCAACCCCAGTCTTTACTTCCTTCTCCATCCGGCTCACCCCCGCCCCCCCTTCACCCACCCCCCATATTAAACATTTCCACTTCTCCACACCCCCAGTACCCCCGGAATCCCCCCTCTCCCACCTCTCAGGTGATTTCATCGTGATTACATAGTGAGAAAAAAAAAAGGAAAAGCCAAAAACTTCCCCTTTTTTTTTTTAGGGGAGATATCCCCAGTGATCTTTCATATTTCTCCCTTACTTTATCATTATCTGCATTTCAAATACAAAATCAGTGAACCGCTGTGAGCCTCTGTGTACTTAAAAAAAAAAAAAAATTGTGACAGAAAAAGATATTAATTAAAAAAAATAAATAAACACTTTTAACCCCTAGCCTCTTTTCAGTCAAGTGATCTATTAGTCTCATCTACTCAGTGTTCTTATTGTGTCTAAATATATTTTTTCGTTTAAACATTTTATTGGTATTTTCAGAAGAAGTCATACAATATAGCAATACATATGCGAAAATACATCAAGATAAACATTAGATGAAATGGAGCGGATCAACAATATACACAGAACAGTATAAGTCAATAAAATGCATATAATCATTACATATCAAATGGAATCAATTAAAGTGGTCCGTTCGGATCAGAACGACGGACTTATCAATTACTTCAATGGAAATTAATAAGTCAAGAATAAACAACATTAAATAAAAGAGGAGGGAGAAAAAGAGAAAGAGAAAAAAAAAAAAAAAAAAGCAGATGAAACCAGAACGATTTCAATTAACAGTAGAATGGTGAGTAAGGTTTCGAAACTCAGTAGATCTAGTAAAGCTTGTCCAGCAATTCCATTTATCACGAAACTTAGTAGGGGAATCCAACGATTGAAAAATCAGATCCTCTATTTCCGCAGTTCGTTCAATTTTTCGGATCCATTCCAAAATACTAGGAGGGGAGGTGTCTCTCCAGTGTGTCGGGATACAGAGCTTGGCTGCATTAATCAGTTGAAATATCAATGTATTTTTGTAAATGTGTTGGGGTAATGAGGTATGGTGTAGCAGGAATTGGGCAGCGGAGAAATCTGGAGAGTAAGAAGTGATGATAGGGATAATGCGGTGAACATCCTTCCAAAAGGGTTGTATAAAGGGGCAGTCCCACCATATATGTAGGAGAGTCAGTCCCTAAAGAGGATTTGCAGTGCCAGCAGGTAGGGGAAGTGGTAGGGCTGAATTTATGAATGACATAAGGTGTCTTATACCATTTGGAGAAAATTTTATAACTATTTTCCTGAGTAAGGACATTCATAGAACCCTTATGAATATTGGTGAAAATATGAAGCCAATCATTGGTAGAGAGGTGTAAATCAAGATCTCTTTCCCAATGTATGATCTTTTCATTGTTTTCAAGATCTATATCAGAAGATAAAAGCAAGTATGTTTTCGATATAAGATGTCTCTGGGTGTCATCATTAACACATAGCTTTTCAAAGGGAGTTTTGGGCCTATTCCAAATCAGAGGGGGGTTAGAGTTCAATACAGAATTTAGTATAATCTCATAGTCCATTTTAGAAATATTGAAGTCTGGAAACTTAAGACAAAAGGCATCGTAAGTTAAAGCTTTACCATTATTAAAAAAAAGCTCCGCTCTTAGAGAGGGAGCCAAGGTAGGATTAATGGAGAAGGAATTTGCGTAAATAGAAAAAAGACCCGGAATAACGGGGATAGGAGTCATCGAACCTGGGGAGGACGAGATGTTGTGTTTAGTACATAGTGATCTAAAGATTTGTAGGGTGGGACCTGTAAAGGGGTGGCTACTATTTTCACGGGGTACTTTACGTGAGATAGTCCAAGGGAGATGACGTAAGGGGACTTTAGAAAACATTCCCTCCAGATCAATCCAATCCTTTGACTTCCTGTTAACGTGCCAGTCAATGATTCGGGATAAATGGCAAGACCAATAATATTTCTTTAAATTCGGTAATCCCACTCCACCCACCAGTTTAGGGTTGACCAGTGTGTCCCATTTCATCCTAGGATGTTTAGAATTCCAAACAAATTTCAAGCACATTTTTTTGTATAAATTAAAGAAATATGCTGGCAACTTAATCGGGATGGTTTGCAAGAGATAGAATAATCTAGGGAGAACATTCATTCTGATTATGGCTACTCTGCCAAACCAGGAGAATAAATCCCTGTCCCACTTCAGTAGGTCTTCTTGAATAGATTTAAGAATTGGCAAACAATTGGAAGAATATAAGTCTTTCAGTTGAAGGGGTAAGCGTATGCCTAAATATGACAAGGATTGACACTCCCATTTAAATGGAAAATTTTGTTTACATAGAGACACCATGTAATCTCGTAGAGTGATATTCAAAGCCCTGGATTTATCAAAATTGATCGACAAGTTGGAGATCTGAGAGAAAATAGCAAAGTCTTTTAATAGATTAGGTAAAGTATTAATGGGGTCTGTCAAAAAGAGTAAGATGTCATCTGCATAAGCGGCCAATTTGTACACTTTGTTGTTGATATTAATACCCTTAATATCAGGATTACTTAGAATCCTCCTAAGAATAGGTTCAAGAGTTAGAATAAATATGATTGGAGATAGGGGGCAACCTTGGCGGGTCCCGTTCGACACGGAGAAAGCGTCCGACAGGTATCCATTAATTTTTATCCTTGCAGTGGGAGAGGAGTAAAGGGCAAGAATGTAACGTAACAAGCGGTCGCCAAGTCCAAAATACTTCAGGCATTCAGTCATATAGTCCCACGCAACCCTGTCGAACGCCTTCTCCGCGTCGAGAGAAAGAAAGAATCCGGGTTTAGAGTGTTTAGTCATCCAATGGTGGATATTGATAGCTTTCTGAGTATTGTCCCTAGATTCGCGTCAAAGGGACAAAGCCAACCTGGTCTAATGAGATTAAATTTGGGATTAGGGGCAACAACCTATTCGAAATAATTTTGGCATATAGTTTCAAATCCACATTCAGGAGGGAGATAGGCCTATAATTAGATACTAAAAGTTTATCTTTATCAGGTTTAGGTATCATTGTGATGTGTGCTTCTAAAAGATCTCTGTTGCTGTCAGGTGGATGATCGGGGATAGAGTTGAAAGCTTTCAAAAAATAAGGGAGTACAATATCGGTGAAGGATTTATAATAGCCTACAGTTAATCCGTCTGGACCCGGACATTTGCCAGTTTTCAATTGTTTTAGAGCCAATATTGATTCATCCCATTCAAGTGGACGATCCAGTATATCGGCTTCTGATTTAGAGATTGGAGTAGGGCTGTTAAGTTTCAAGAAATCAGTGATCAATTGTTTCCTACGGGCTGGGTGGTCTGAACCTGGGTCAGTAGAGATATTATAAAGTTTGGAATAAAAATTCTTAAATTGTGTAGCGATGTCAGTGGGGGAGTAGAATTTTTTCCCTGAAGAGTCAGAAATGGAGTGAATAGTAGAATATGCTTTTTTAGTTCTCAGGGCTCTTGCAAGCAATTTCCCGGATTTGTTGCCAAATTCGTAAAAAAGCTTGCGGGATAGCATAAATTTACGTTTAGTCGTTTTGTCTAATTCTTCAAGTAAAAGTTCTCTGGCAAGATCACTATAAGCATCAATCGCCAACGATTGTTTATGCTTGTTTTCAAGTAAATGAACACTATCAGCCAAAGCAGTTATACGAGCTTGGTGAGCTTTTTTTACGTTTTGAGGCCATGGAAATAAATATGCCCCTAATGACACATTTGTGGGTCATCCAAAGGTTCAAAGGTTGTACGTCAGAAGTGTCATTTTCTTTAAAAAAATGTTTTAGGTGGGAAGTAACTGAGGAGGTGTTTTCAGAGTTGTTAAGGAGGGAGTTGTCCAATCTCCATATAAATGATTTGATCAGTCTAGTGGAAAAAGTGAGGGAGATTGAAATTGGATGGTGGTCCGAAAGGATCATGGGCCCAATAGATGCGGAAATCAACGAGTCAAGTTCTGCCTGGTTTAAGAAAAAATAATCTATTCGAGAGTATTTGTTATGAGGTGGGGAAAAGAAAGTGTAATCTTTGGTGTTGGGGTGTAAAGTACGCCATGTATCATGGAGAGTTAAGCTTTTAAGTAAATTTTTAATTGAACGAAGAGCGGAGTAAGGTAAGGTGGAGAAACCTGAAGAGGAATCAATCAGAGGATTAAGAGTTACATTAAAGTCTCCACCCAATATTAATAGACCAGACTGAAAACGGTGAAGGTTATCAAAGGTGTCCTCGAGAAATGGAACCTGTTGCTTGTTAGGAACATATATGTTAGCTAACGTAACATTTTTGTTGTAAAGAGCTCCCTTCAGAAAAATATAACGTCCATCAGGGTCTATCAATGAATCCTGAATTTGCAGCGGGCAGTTCTTAGAAACAAAAATGGAAACACCCTTAGATTTAGAATCTGGATTGGTGGCGTGGTACTCAACAGGATATAAACTATTATGAAAATTTGGCACGTTGTCAGATTTCAAATGTGTTTCCTGTAAAAAAAACAATGTCAGCTTTAGCTCTACGTAGTAATAGAAATAATTTTGATCTTTTCTCAGGAACGTTAAGGCCTTTAACGTTCAGAGAGTAGAGATTGACCTTTAGAGGGGGGTTGGAATTGTTATTCGATTGAGACATTTTACCTAACGAGTGACAAGGTACGAAGATTGAAAAGGGAAGAAAAATAAGAGAAAAAAAAAAGGGGGGAAAAATTACAAAAACCTACGGAGAAAACGGGATAGTTCTTTAAACCGTAAATAAGAAAGAGGTTCGGTTCAGAATAAAGTAGTGGGTATGCAACCTAAGAGAGCAATACCCAGAACTATATCACTGAGTGGGGGTTGGGAAGTCCGAAATAAGAAGAGACTAAATAATAGGACCCATATCCCGCCGCTACGACACTATAAAAAGGAGCAAAAAATACTATACTATACTATAACGGAGAATATTCTCAAGATCATTGAAGTACGTTACCTGAGAGAACGCAATAACAGAAAGAATCTGAAGATAAGTGCTATTATTGGGTCATAAGCAGAAAAAATCAATATATTATAAAACAATATGCCGCTTGGATTGGTATCAGAAGTAGAATCAAAAACAACACGGGAAAAGGTTAAAATGAAATTATTGAGGACTTGCCTCGACTATCCACATAGAAAAAAATAATTCAAATTTGAATCAATTGGTTAAATGTCACACAGATATGAGGACAATTGTACTGCAAAATAAAGAGTAATAACCGTAAGGGATGTTCATAAAATAGTGTTAAAAAAAATGCAGTAAGTTTCATTCTAAGACTTAAATATTGTGTGCTAGGAGATTAAGATAGCTATTACAAGAGTTAAATAATTCTAGATACTGGCGTATATAAACAGCACTTGCAGACAATTACTAATGTCACACACACCTAAAAAAAAAATACATGCAATGAAACATAACCATCTCGAGTAACAAGAGTAACAGTGTGTCAATTCCCAGAGTTCATGCACCTAAACAAACATCCAAGAAGAAACAAGTGTGAATCACCAGCTAGTGCCTCACCATAGTGTGGATAGAAGTATAGGATAAATGGCAGTATTAAAAAAAAAAAAAACAATTATACTGCACTATCTGTCAATCAGCAAAATTGGAGGTTAAGTAAAGTGAATTTCAAAAATGTAAACCGCTTGCAGAGGCGTTGCTAGGGGGGTGCGGTCCGCACCCGGGTGACACCCGCTAGCGGGGTGACACCATCCCGATTTTTTTTTTTTTATTTATTTATTTTATTTTTTATTTTTTTAGCTGACATGCCCAGCACTGCTGGGCATGTCAGCTACAAAAGTTTTTTTTTAAAGAACACACCCACCAGAGGGTGACACCAAGAGCAGGACAGGAGGGGCGTGAAGAGATGACAGTGTTCGGGCAGTGCCGGCTTATGTCTGCCCGATGGCAGTTTAACATCATTACATTGGTACACAAATCACTGCCCAAGTCAGACACTGAAGAGCACTTGCAGAGCTGCAGCAGAGTGCCGAGTGCAGGAACGCTCCCTGTGTGCCTCCTACACTCGGCACTAGTAGACATCTATTACTTCTCTATCAGGAGTGAACTCCACTGGACAGAGCATTTCTAGTCCCCGCCTCTGTCATGATGTCATTCAGAGGCTGGGACAGGAAGAGAGAGGCACCGCGAGGGAGCTGCATGTTGCTGTTATTAGGTAAGTGAGCAGTGACATACAGAGCAGAATGTATGTTGTATGTGTAATGTTGCAGTGACTCAGCACTTTCTCAGTGCACTGACTGGACTGGTTACTGTCTTGAGAACTGTGGTGGGTTTTGTCAGTGGGTTTCAATGAACTAACACTGCCATTAGCTAGCAATGTGTAGCATGAAGGGGTTAATGTACTGACACTGGCCTCTAATTCTTGGCATCATACATGGACACAGACCTATCTTCAGATACCATCCTCTCTCTCTCTCTCTCAGCCGTTCTCTCTCTCTCAGCCACTCTCTCTCTCTCAGCCGTCCTCTCTCAGCCGTCCTCTCTCTCTCTCAGCCATCCTCTCTCTCTCTCTCAGCCATCCTCTCTCTCTCTCTCTCTCAGCCGTCCTCTCTCTCTCTGCCGTCCTCTCTCTCTCAGCCGTCCTCTCTCTCTCTCTCTCTCTCAGCCGTCCTCTCTCTCTCTCTCAGCCGTCCTCTCTCTCTCAGCCGTCCTCTCTCTCTCTCTCTCAGCCGTCCTCTCTCTCTCTCAGCCGTCCTCTCTCTCTCTCTCAGCCGTCCTCTCTCTCTCTCTCTCAGCCGTCCTCTCTCTCAGCCGTCCTCTCTCTCTCTCTCTCAGCCGTCCTCTCTCTCTCTCTCTCAGCCGTCCTCTCTCTCTCTCAGCCGTCCTCTCTCTCTCAGCCGTCCTCTCTCTCTCTCAGCCGTCCTCTCTCTCTCTCAGCCGTCCTCTCTCTCTCAGCCGTCCTCTCTCTCTCTCTCAGCCGTCCTCTCTCTCTCTCAGCCGTCCTCTCTCTCTCTCTCTCAGCCGTCCTCTCTCTCTCAGCCGTCCTCTCTCTCTCAGCCATCCTCTCTCTCTCTCTCTCAGCCGTCCTCTCTCTCTCTCAGCCGTCCTCTCTCTCTCTCTCTCTCAGCCGTCCTCTCTCTCTCTCAGCCGTCCTCTCTCTCTTAGCCCCCACCTCTCTCAGCCCCACATCTCTCTCAGATCCACTTTCTGACCACTACCCTTTCTCCCAGCCCCACATCTATCTCAGCCCCCCTCTCTCCCAGCCTCCCTCTCTCTCAGCCCCCCTCTCTCTCAGCCCCCCTCTCTGTCCACCACCCTCTCTCAGCCCCACATCTCTCTCAGGCCCCCACTCTCTCAGCCCCCTCTCTGTCCACCACCCTCTCTCTCAGCCCCACATCTGTCACGGTCTGGAGTCAGGCTCAGAGGCCAGTAGCTATAGCAGCAGAACAGGTCACCCTGGCTGATGACACAGGGTCACCTGAGGTGCGGAATCTAAGCGCTAACCGGTATTCACCAGAGCTTCTGAAGGTGAAGATGGATTTTGCTGCGTGTTAGCGCCAGGTCGCGGTCCTCAGGATTGCCCCACCAGGAGGTGAGAAAGCCGGGGTACAATAGCAGATAAGCAGGTAAGGATCAAACAGAAGCGTAGTCGATAACAAGCCAAGGGGTCGGTAATGAGTATTTGTAGGTTGGGATCAGGCAGAAGCGTAGTCGATAACAAGCCAAGGGGTCGGTAATGAGTATTTGTAGGTTGGGATCAGGCAGAAGCGTAGTCGATAACAAGCCAAGGGTCGATAACGAGCAGTAGCAAATATGGACGGCAGCAGGGAAGACAGGAGCAAGATACAGGCTGGAGATAGCACAATATTCTGGCAAGGAGGAAGTGCAGAGACATGGCTTATATCAGGAAGTTCGTGGGAGGAGCAAGGGGTTCAAGGTTCAAGACAATCAAGACACAAGGCAGGAATGTTCAATGGATCAGATGGGTTTGTCCAGCAGATCAGACAGGGAGCTGTCCAGCATCCCAGATAGCTCAGTGAGAAGGTTCACTGCCAGACACAGCTGAGGTCCCAGGTTCAAATCCAGGTCCTGACAGTACTCCCCTCCTCCCAGGATGTCCACTGGACGTCTTAGGGCCTGGTTTGTGAGGGAACCTCTGGTGGAATTCTCTTGTTAATCTAGGAGCATGAACGTTCTGCTCAGGCTCCCAAGAATTTTCTTCTGTCCCGTATCCTTCCCATTGAACCAGATATTGCAATTTGTTCCTATAGATCCTGGAATCAAGAATTTTCTCCACCACGTATTCTTCTTCACCCTGTACCTCAACAGGTGGAGGGGGTGGAAGTGTTCTTCCAGAAAAAGTATTTTTGTGAAAAGGTTTAAGTAGCGAAATGTGAAACACAGGGTGAATCTTCATACTTGCTGGAAGTTTTAGGCGAAAGGCAACTGGGTTGATCTGGGCCAAGATCTGGAAAGGTCCCACAAACTTTTGTCCCAACTTTGCAGATGGAACATGAACCTTTAGATTTTTAGTAGATAACCAAACTTGATCACCCACATGAAAGGTAGGAAGTGCTCTGCGATGTCTATCTGCAGCCTTCTTGTAACTTTCCTGAGCTTCCCTCAAAGTCTCGATCAATTTTCCCTGGGTCTCCTGTAAAGCAGTTAATCTGTTGGTAACAGCAGGAATTGGAGTTGAGATAGGGAGATCAGGGATAAAAGCTGGATGAAGCCCGGTATTTAGGAAAAAAGGGGTCTGAGAGGTGGAGCTATGTTTAGAATTGTTATAAGCAAACTCCGCTGTAGGAAGATAGTCCACCCAGTCATCCTGAAGATAACTAACAAAACATCGGAGGTACTGCTCTAACGTTTGATTGGTCCTCTCGGTCTGACCATTTGACTGAGGATGAAAAGCAGAAGATAGATTAATTTTTACTCCTAAAGCTGAGCAAAAGCTTTTCCAAAATTTTGAAGTGAACTGTACTCCTCGGTCAGAAACTACATCTTCTGGAATTCCATGTAGTCTAAAGACTTCTCGAACCATCAACTCTGCAGTTTGTTCTGCAGAGGGTACCCCCTTCACTGGTATGAAGTGAGCCATCTTAGTGAAGCGGTCAATAACAACCAAGATAGTGGTCATTTCTTTAGAGGGGGGTAAATCAACCACAAAGTCCATAGAAATTGATCCCCATGGTCTTGATGGGACAGGGAGTGGCTGGAGCAACCCCAAAGGAGAAGCTCGGGGTGTCTTATTGCGAGCACAGACCAGGCACGAGGCTACATAACTTTTGACATCTCTTTTGTACCCAGGCCACCAAAAGGAACGGGATAAAAGTTCCTCCGTCTTAGAAACTCCAAAATGTCCAGCAAGTTTGGAGTCATGAACCAACTTGAGGACTTCAACCCGAGCAACTTCAGGTACATAGAGGCGATGTGCTTGAGTCCAGAAGCCATTCTTGTAATCAAGGATGATGTTCATAGGAGGATCTTTGAGGAGTGGGTCATTCTCATACCCTTCCTTGAGAAGACTCAAGAATGCTTTAGAACTTGTGACACCTAGAAAGTTCTTTTGAGGCAGGACTGTGTATTCAGAGTTGTCTTCCTGGAGAGGCCCAGACAACATTCGTGATAAGGCATCAGCCTTACCATTCCTTGACCCAGGTCGATATGAGATAATAAAATTGAACCTGGAAAAGAACAATGACCAACGTGCTTGTCTAGAAGACAATCTCTTGGCAGAACGAATGAATTCCAGATTCTTATGATCAGTGAGAACGGTTACAGGATGCTTAGCGCCTTCCAGCAAATGCCTCCATTCAGAAAATGCTTCTTTAATTGCTAGCAACTCCTTATTCCCAATGTCATAATTTCTTTCGGCTGAAGACATTACACAAGAAAAGTAAGCACAAGGATGTAGCTGCATCTTTTCACCATGTCGTTGGGAGAGGATAGCTCCCACGGCAGAGTTTGAAGCATCCACTTCCACTATAAAAGGTAATTCAGGATTGGGATGTACCAATACTGGTGCAGAAGTAAAAAGAGTTTTTAACTTTCCAAAAGCAGCCTGTGCCTCAGATGACCACACAAAGGGCACCCCTTTCTTTGTTAGCTGGGTAATTGGAGCTATCACCTTAGAGAAGTTCCTTATAAATTTTCTGTAAAAGTTGGCAAACCCGACAAATCGTTGGATTTCCTTAATGTTTCCGGGGGCAGGCCAATCTACCACTGCTTTAATCTTCTCAGGATCCATGCCCACACCATCTGGAGAAATAATATACCCTAAGAACTGGATCTGGGTTTGTTCAAACTCACATTTCTCCAATTTGATGTAAAGTCGATTCTGCCTTAATCTTTCAAAGACAATGCAAACATGCTTGCAGTGCTCTTCCAGGTTATCAGAAAAGATAAGGATGTCATCCAGATAAGCAATGACAAATTGGTCCAACAGATCTCGAAAAACATCATTTATGAAGTGCTGAAAGGTCGCAGGGGCATTGCAGAGACCAAAAGGCATGACCAAGGACTCAAAATGCCCATATCTGGTTCTAAAGGCGGTTTTCCATTCATCTCCTGAACGAATACGGACCAGGTTATATGCCCCCCGTAGGTCAAGTTTTGTAAACACTTTGGCAGAACGAAGTCTTTCCAACATTTCCGAGATCAAGGGGAGTGGATAACGGTTTTTAATTGTGACCTTATTCATGTGCCTGTAATCAATGCATGGACGCAAGGTGGAGTCTTTCTTTTCAACAAAGAATAGAGCTGCTCCTGCAGGAGATGTTGAGTGTCTAATAAAACCCTTTTCTAAATTTTCATCAAGCCACTCCCTGAGCACTTTTAATTCAGGTTCTGAGAGATTAAAAAGGCGGCCAAAAGGTATTTCGGCCCCTGGAAGCAGCTCAATGGGGCAATCGTATGGGCGATGAGGAGGTAATTGATCTGCATTTTTCTTATCACAGACATCCCGGAATGCATGGTATTGTGGAGGCAAGTTGTCATATGACTGGGTAGTTACCACACCAACTTGCCATTCCTTGACCAGCGGAGAACTTGTTTGATAAGATTCCCTACAGTGTTCCTTGCAGTGGGAGGATGTGAAATCTATGGTCCGTGCTCCCCAGTTGATAGAGGGATTGTGAGTGGAGAACCAAGGAATGCCCAAAATGATGGGAAATTTGAGTGATGTGATCAACTGAAAGCTGATGGTCTCACGATGATCCACCTCAAACTGTATTACCAAAGGAACGGTCTTATGGGTAACAGGTCCTGAGGATAAGGGTGAACCATCAACTGTCTCCATCTCAATAGGAGAAGATGTATTTATGGCTTGAATGGTATTGTGGTGGGCAAACTCTATATCCATAAAGTTTCCTCCAGCCCCAGAGTCCAGCATAGCAGAGCAGGGGATTTCACGGCCCTCAGAAATTAGCTTAATGGGGATGACAAAATGTGTTGATAAAGAATTAACCTTATTTGCTTCCTGAATCAAAGGAGAGACGGACTGAGAAATTGAGTTTATTTGTTCAGATACTGTAATATCTGTTGCTGCAATTGTTCTTTTAAATTTATTGGGACAATTAACTGCGTAATGTCCGGAGTCTCCACAATAAAGACATAAGTTCTCTGAACGTCGTCTTTCTTTCTCCTGAGTAGTAATAGATCTTTTAAAAAACGCATGCCAGATTCCCAGTCTCTCCTTTCTCCTTTCAGTAAGTCTTTGATCAATTCGAATACACAATTTAATAAAAGCCTCAAGGTCGGCAGGACTTTATACTCTGGCAAGCTCATCTTTTACTTGTTCCGAGAGTCCTTGACGGAACTGACTCTTTTGTGCTGCTGGATTCCAATTGGTGTCTGAGATCCAGCGTCGAAATTCAGTTGTGTACTCTGCAACAGAGCGTCTACCCTGCCGAAAATTGTGCAATTTTGCCTCAGCAGTAGCGCAGCGGTTAGGATCATCGAAAACTTGGTTCATCGCAGTCACAAAAGAGTCTAAATTATCCAGGACGACATCATCTTTCTCCACATAAGGGGAGGCCCAGGCTAAAGCTTCCTCAGTCAGGAGGTTGATAATAAACAGCACCTTTTTCCTGTCCGAAGTAAATGCAGCAGGTTGCATCTGAAAGTATATGCGACATTGATTAAGGAACCCTCTATAATGGCGGCGGTCTCCGTTAAACTTAAGTGGTAGGGGCATTCGTGTATTAGTATCTACGGCAGCAGTGTCTCGAGCACGAAAGTCACGCAATTGTTTATTCATATCAAGGATTTCCTCTTGTAGTGCTTTCACTTCAATTTGTAACTCAGAACATTTTTCCTGGTAGTTAACAGCAAACGTCTGCAACTCAGCGATTTGCACCCTGAGAGGAGCTACAGCAGCTGCTACAACGGCCTCCATGTTTTGGGCCAGAATATTCTGTCACGGTCTGGAGTCAGGCTCAGAGGCCAGTAGCTATAGCAGCAGAACAGGTCACCCTGGCTGATGACACAGGGTCACCTGAGGTGCGGAATCTAAGCGCTAACCGGTATTCACCAGAGCTTCTGAAGGTGAAGATGGATTTTGCTGCGTGTTAGCGCCAGGTCGCGGTCCTCAGGATTGCCCCACCAGGAGGTGAGAAAGCCGGGGTACAATAGCAGATAAGCAGGTAAGGATCAAACAGAAGCGTAGTCGATAACAAGCCAAGGGGTCGGTAATGAGTATTTGTAGGTTGGGATCAGGCAGAAGCGTAGTCGATAACAAGCCAAGGGGTCGGTAATGAGTATTTGTAGGTTGGGATCAGGCAGAAGCGTAGTCGATAACAAGCCAAGGGTCGATAACGAGCAGTAGCAAATATGGACGGCAGCAGGGAAGACAGGAGCAAGATACAGGCTGGAGATAGCACAATATTCTGGCAAGGAGGAAGTGCAGAGACATGGCTTATATCAGGAAGTTCGTGGGAGGAGCAAGGGGTTCAAGGTTCAAGACAATCAAGACACAAGGCAGGAATGTTCAATGGATCAGATGGGTTTGTCCAGCAGATCAGACAGGGAGCTGTCCAGCATCCCAGATAGCTCAGTGAGAAGGTTCACTGCCAGACACAGCTGAGGTCCCAGATTCAAATCCAGGTCCTGACAACATCTCTCTCAGGCCCCCTCTCTCTCAGATCCGCCTCCCTGTCCACTACCCTCTCTCTGAGCCCCCCTCTCTCTCTCTCTCAGCCCCACTCTCTGTCCACCACCCTCTCTCTCAGCCCCACCTCTCTCTCTCAGCCCCCTCTCTGTCCACCACCCTCTCTATCAGCCCCCTCTCTCTCAGATCCACCTTCTGACCACTACCCTTTCTCTCAGCCCCCCTCTCTCTCAGCCCAACCTCTCTCTCAGCCCAACCTCTCTCTCAGCCCCCCTCTCTGTCCACTATCCTCTCTCTGAGCCCCTCTCACTCAGCCCCCCTCTCTGTCCACTATCCTCTCTCTCCCTGAGCCCCTCTCACTCAGCCCCCTCTCTGTCCACTACCCTCTCTCTGAGCCCCTCTCTCTCTCAGCCCTCTCTCTGTCCACTACTCTCTCTCTCTGCCTCACCTCTCTCTTTCTCTCTGCCTCATCTCTCTCTCTCTCTCTGCCTCATCTCTCTCTCTGCCTCATCTCTCTCTCTCCCTCACCTCTCTCTCTCAGCCTCACCTCTCTCTCTCATCCCCACCCCCTCTCTCTCTCTCATCCCCACCCCTCTCTCTCTCCCCCCACCACTCTCTCTCATCCCCACCCCCTCTCTCTCTCCCCCCACCACTCTCTCTCATCCCCACCCCCTCTCTCTCATTCTCTCAGCCCCACCACTCTCTCTCTCAGCCCCACCTCTCTCAGCCCCACTGCTCTCTCCCTCTCTCTCTCAGCCCCACCTCTCTCATCCCCTCTCTCTGTCCACTACCCTCTCTCTCTGAGCTCCTCTCTCTCTCCGCCCCTCTCTCTGTCCACTACCCTCTCTCTCTCAGCCCCCTCTCTGTCCACTACCCTCTCTCTCAGCCCCACCTCTCTCTCTCAGCCCCTCTCTCTGTCCACTACCCTCTCTCTCTGAGCTCCTCTCTCTCTCAGCCCCCTCTCTGTCCACTACCCTCTCTCTCTGAGCTCCTCTCTCTCTCAGCCCCTTTCTCTGTCCGCTACCCTCTCTCTCTGAGCTCCTCTTTCTCTCAGCCCCCTCTCTGTCCACTACCCTCTCTATCTCAGCCCCCCTCTCTGTCCACTACCCTCTCTCTCTGAGCTCCTCTTTCTCTCAGACCCTCTCTCTGTCCACTACCCTCTCTATCTCAGCCCCTCTCTCTGTCCACTACCCTCTCTCTCTCAGCCCCATCTCTGTCCACTACCCTCTCTCTCTGAGCTTCTCTCTCTCTCAACCCGTCTCTGTCCACTACCCTCTCTCTCTCAGCCCCCTCTCTGTCAACTACCCTCTCTCTCAGCCCCAGCTCTCTCTCTCTCTCAGCCCCTCTCTCCATCCACTACCCTCTCTCTCTGCCCCTCTCTGTCCACTACCCTCTCTCTCAGCCCCACCTCTCTCTAAGCCCCCCTCTCTCTCTCATCCACCCCTTTCTCTCTCTCAGCCCTCTCTCTGAACCCCTCTCTCTCTCTCTCTCTCAGCCCCCTCTGTCCACTACCCTCTCTCTCAGCCTCACCTCTCTCTCTCTCTCTCTCTCAGCCTCATCTCTCTCTCTCAGCCCCACCTCTCTCTCAGCCCCCCTCTCTGTCCACTACCCTCTCTCTCTCTCTGAGCTCCTCTCTCTCTCAGCCCCTCTCTCTGTCCACTACCCTCTCTCTCAGCCCCCTCTCTGTCCACTACCCTCTCTCTCTGAGCTTCTCTCTCTCTCTCAGCCCCTCTCTCTGTCCACTACCCCCTCTCTGTCCACTACCCTCTCTCTCAGCCTCACCGCTCTCTCTCAGCCTCACCTCTCTCAGCCTCATATCTCTCTCTCAGCCTCATATCTCTCTCTCTCAGCCTCACCTCTCTCTCTCTCAGCCTCATCTCTCTCTCTCAGCCTCACCCTTCTATCTCTCTCTCTCTCTCTCTCTCAGCCCCACCTCTCTCTCTCAGCCCCACCTCTCTTTCTCTCTCTCAGCCCCACCTCTCTCTCAGCCCCACCTCTCTCTCTCAGCTCCACCTCTCTCTCTCTCAGCCCCATCTCTCTCCCTCTCTCTCTGTCTGACCTCTCTCACCCCAGCCTGCCCTGTATCATCCAGCCTGCCCTGTACCACCCCAGCCTGCTCTGTGCCACCCCAGCCTGCCTTGTACCACCCCAAACAGCCCTATACTACCCCAGCCTGCCCTGTACCCCCCCCCAACAGCCCTGTACCACCCCAGCCTGCCCTGTACCACCCCAGCCTGCCCTGTACCACCCAGCCTGCCCTGTGCCACCACAGCCTGCCCTGTACCACCCCAGCCTGCCCTGTACCACCCCAAACTTTCCCATGCCACCCCAACTTGCCCTGTGCCACCCTAACTTGCCCTGTACCACCCCAATCTGCCCTATGCCACCATAACTTGCCCTATACCACCCCAACCTGCCCAATGCCACCCTAACTTGCCCTGTACCACCCCAACCTTTCCAATGCCATCCCAATTTGCCCTATGCCACCCTAACTTGCACTATACCACCCCAACCTGCCCTGTGCCACCCTAACTTGCCCTATACCACCCCAACATGCCCTATGCAACCCTAACTTTCCCTATACCACCCAAAACTACCCTATATCACCCCAACATGCCCTATACCACCTTAACCTGTCCTATACCACCCCACTACACCAACCTGCCACTATACCAATCTATACTACCCTAACCTGCCACTATACTGCCCTATACTATCATTTACAGGGGCTGGTTTGGGGTGCGCCCCGTGCGCTGCCTGCTTGGTGCTGGGCAGCCTAGCCTAGCCTAGCCTAGCCTGGGCACCATGTTTTACCGCACCGGGTGACACCAACCCTAGTGACGCCACTGACCCCTTGTATAGTACCATACATGGCCTTACGGATCTTGTGCATGTAGATCATTCGCCTCTCATTAGTCTAAATGTGACAGCCGCGAGTGGGAGGAGTTGTTCGATTCAGCGTGTGGACCATGTGATGTGAGGGAGCTCTTGTCATTGGATCACACGCGTGCAGAACAGCTGTGTCATCCAGTAGTCCTGACGTGACTGTCACGAGCGGGGAGAGCAGGTTGGTCAGCGCGTGGAACATGTGATGCAAGGGAGCTTTTCTCGTTGGGTCACACGCGCGCAGATCAGCCGTCTTCAGTAGTAGTCCTGACGAGATTTCCGCGAGCAGGGAGAGCTGGTCGGTTCATCGCGAGGTCCACGGGATGAAAGGGAGCCCTTGTCAGTTGAAGGAGAGCGCCTCCTACGGAGTCTTGCTGCTTGTATTTCCATCGGTTCGGATGAAACATGGTCCTTCTTCTTGAGCACCTGGCGGAACTCCGCGTACCAGTCTGGGACTTCAACAAGCAGTAAGTTAAGTGCGTCACAGAAGGATCTGAGGTCCTCAGGCACTCTCAATAAGGCCGCACTGGCCTAGATGCGTGGCAGATAGTGCAAATGGAAATTTCCATCTATAAACAATGCCTCTGTTACGAAGAATCTCTAGCAATGGTTTTAGATCCCTTCTGTTTTTAAGAGTGATGCTGGAAAGATCCTGAAAGATCTGTATACGTGAACCATTGTAAGAGAGGTTTGATTTGTCCCTTGCACCTTTAAGAATATCCTCCTTTAACTTGTAGTCAACTACACAGCAGATTACATCTCTTGGGGGGTCGGTGATTTTTCCTTTGGGTTTGAGGGCTCTATGGACACGTTCCATGTTTATAACGGTGCGTTGTGGCCTATCTAAAAGTCCATTAAATAGTTCAGTAATACAATCAGGAAGGTGGTCATTGTCAACTTCTTCAGGAAGGCCTCTAACGCGTATATTATGTCTCCGTCCTCTGTTCTCCAAGTCCTCAGTTTGACGTTGGAGGTCTCTTAATTGCAGTGTATGGGCATCCATTTTAAAAGCCATACGGCAAATTACCGTGTCATGTTGAGTTGTGGTCGTTTCAACATCTTGTATGCGACTAGCTATGTCGTGTAAGTCAATCCTCAGTTCAGCTATGGCAGCTGCCAGCGTTTCTTTAATGTCTGCCGCTACAGATTTAAGATCCATCAGACTGGGTTGTATAGATCCAATGTCCAGACGGTCTTCCGTATGGTCAGATGACATTTTGGAATGGTTAACAGTAGGGTTGTCCCGATACCACTTTTTTAAGACTGAGTACGAGTACCGATACTTTTTTCCAAGTACTCGCCGATACCGAATACCGATACTTTTTTTTCAATGTCATGTGGCAGTTTGACAGATGGGGACTGATAGGTGGCACTGACTGGTGACTGGCGCTGATGGGAACAAATAGTGCCACCTATCAGTGCCCACAAGTGCCACCTATCAGTGCCACCTGATTGGTGTCATTTGTGGGCACTGATTGCACCGACAGGTGGCTGGCACTGAAATGCTGCGAAAAATGACACTGAATTTATAATAAAAATATATGCGGCAAAGCCCATCTTGGTACACCCTGCACTCGGCTGCAGTAAGCAGCAGCAGACATCTTGTTACACCCAGCCCATATAGCTCAGGCTGGGTGTAACAAGATGCCTGCTGCTGCTTACTGCAGCCGAGTGCATGGTGTACCAAGATGAGCGTAGGGACGTTCGGCCGCTAACGGCAACTGAATGTGGCTGCACCGGTCACAACCCTGATGCAGCTGCACCCTATATCCCTGCCAGCTTACCAAGTTTAACTGCAGGTGAGGACTCGCTTTTCTCCCGCCGACTCCGTCCACCAACTGTGCCCGCCCTCTCCAGCCAGACTCCACCCTCATTTCCTTCCACAGACTCTGCCTGCCAGGGGCGTACCTAGAGCATTTGGCCCCAGGGGCGGCTCCTATATCTGGCACCCCCGACTGTAAAATGTAAAAATACCCCACTGTGCCCCCTGCATCCTTCAATATCTTTGTCACTACTGTATAACCCCCTCTCCACAACTGCACCTCTGGGGATCCCTTTTACATTACACAGCAACCCACAGCTCTGGACCCCTTTACATTACACAGCCCCCTGCACCTCGGAACCCCTTTACATTCAACAGCCCCCTGCACCTCGGAACCCCTTTACATTACACAACCCCCTGCACCTCGGAACCCCTTTACATTACACAGCCCCCTGCACCTCTGTACCCCTTTACATTACAGAGCACCCTGCACCACAGACACCCCCCCTCTACAATACAGACACCCCCCTACAATACAGACACCCCCCTCTACAATAGACACACACCCCCTCTACAATAGACACACCCCCCTCTACAATAGAGGGGGGTGTGAAACGTCGGTATTCTCCTGTTCCTATTGCTGTGATCTGCTGTGTTCTTGCTGTTGATTTGAATAAAGACAACCCGTTTGGTTTGGAGTGCGGCTGTCCATCCCTCATCTTTATACCAATATTCCCCTCTACAATAGACACACCCCCCTCTACAATAGACACCCCCCCTCTACAATAGACACACCCCCCCTCTACAATAGACGCACCCCCCCTCTACAATAGACGCACCCCCCCTCTACAATAGACACACTCCCTCACTACAATAGACACACTCCCTCTACAATAGACACCCCCCCTCTACAATAGACACCCCCCCTCTACAATAGACGCACCCCCCTCTACAATAGACACACTCCCTCTACAATAGACACACTCCCTCTACAATAGACACCCCCCTCTACAATAGACACCCCCCTCTACAATAGACACCCCCCTCACTACAATAGACACCCCCCCTCTACAATAGACGCACCCCCCCTCTACAATAGACACCCCCCCCCTCTACAATAGACACCCCCCCCTCTACAATAGACACACCCCCCTCTACAATAGACACACCCCCTCTACAATAGACACCCCCCCTCTACCATACACACACCCCTTTACAATAGACACCCCCCCTCTACATGAAGCTGAAGCCTGGCTTTGCGGGCGGGGGCCGTCGGCACACCCGGGACCCGACCGCTACTCTGATCAGTAGTTCTCAGCTGTGACTGTCACAGACACACAGCCGAGCAGCCTAAAGCCGCCTCCCCCTCCTCTGTGTACTCTACAAGTGCTGTGCACGGCACGCTGATCATGTAGAATACACAGAGGAGGGGGAGGCGGCTTTAGGCTACTCGGCTGTGTGTCTGTGACAGTCACAGCTGAGAACTACTGATCAGAGCAGCGGTCGGGTCCCGGGTGTGCCGATGGCCCCCCTCCCCCCGCAAAGCCAGGCTTCAGCGAGAGGCAGTTTAGTGTTAAACAAACATTCATTCATTTGCTGCTGCCTCCCTGTCACCGCTCTGCCCGCTCCTCTGTCCTCTTCAGTCATGGAAGGGGGGTGCCGGCCTGACACCCCCCAGCGTGTGCTGCCCGCCCCCTCTCCAGCCAAACTCTGCCCGCACTTCCCCTGCCCTCTCCTGCCTTTCCCAGCCACTGACTCCTCCCGGCCACTCTACAAAAAAAAAAAAAAAGTATCGGCAGAGGCATCGGGAGCATTTGCGCGAGTACAAGTACTCGCGCAAATGCTCTGTATCGGTCCCGATACCGATACTAGTATCGGTATCGGGACAACCCTAGTTAACAGTCAAAACAGGGGTTAATACCTGTGACAGATCTCAGATAGAAGGCCCCAATGGTTGTCAATGAGGCTGAGGTGGATCAATGGTTCTCACTCCAAAATCAATAATCAATTCCCTCGAAAGTCGATAAATAGGGTCAGCAGCCTTCTAGGAGTCATTTAGTACATTCAATGAGTGTCAAATATGGCTATGTATTCTCCGGTAGATGAAAGAAGAGCCGTAGCAGCGGGAGCCAAGCAGTTAAGCAGCCATCTTCCAGTGCGGTCAAGCCACGCCCCCTGTCTAAATATATTTATCCACTGTGATAAAACACTCTATACACACACTATACAAAAAAAAAAAAGAGAATTGAGAGAAAAAAGAAAAAGCAAACGGTAGATGGGAGGAAAAAAAAAAAACGTTCTCCCCATTAAAAAAAAAAAAAAATATACTAAATTATACATTGTGCCATTCATACCCCTTCATGAGTAGGGGTTGGGGAGAAAAAAAACGGGCCCACCGGGGGGGATAAGAAAAAAAAAAAAATTTAGAAGGAGAAAAAAATATCAAAAATATATATATATAAAAAAATCCCCCTAAATACTTAAACTTTCCCCCCCGCAGTCCCTCCTCTCTTGTATCTTCTATATCTATATGTCCCTAAACTTCTTTCTTTCCAATCCATTCCTATTGTCTTTTAACACTTCTTGGCCCTGGTAAGTGTTGCAGCCAGTCTGGTACTTCAATTGGGTCAGTTCCTAGGAATTTAAACACATCAGGAAGGTCCAAAGGCTGCTGTAAATTTATTGTCCGTGTTTCCTTCCTAATTTTTAGAGAGATCGGGTATCCCCAATGATATGTCCCCCCCAGATCCCTTATTTTATCCAAAAGTGGGCGCAGCATGGTTCTACGTTGTAAAGTGGCCCGGGATAGATCTGGGAGGATTTTTATCTGGACCCCTTCAAAGGCAATTTCTCCCGCTTCCCATGCCTTCCAACTGATCAGTTCCTTATGTATATAACGGTGGAAGCAACAGATTACATCTCTGGGCCTGCTCAAATTCGTTGACCGGGGACCCAATGACCTATGTAGTCTCTCAAATTCAAAGACCTGGTTGAGGGGTGGAGTAGCAAATTGGCAGCATATTGCCGTTATGGTTGCTTGTAATGCTTCCTTCTCCACACTTTTGGGGACCCCTCTAAACCTTAGGTTTTTGCGCCTATTACGATCCTCCATTTCCTCCAGCCTTAACTGTATAGAATCAACCTGGGGGGGTTTTAACATGTAGGTCTGCTCTATACTCGTTATACGTTCATCAAGTCTTGCCAACATTAATTCATTATTTTCCAACTTATCTGTCAGCTGCTGAACCTCTCCTCGCACGATATCTAGATCTTTGCGATGGGACTCCTCCAAACGCTTTACCAGTGACTCCATGTCTGCACGTGTGGGGAGTGCCTGCAACATAGCTTTCAGGATACTCAGCTCCGACTCGCGTTCTCCCACACAAGGCTCTGTAGTCAGCGTCTCCTCTCCCCCCTGTCCACACTGCTGCCCCCGCTCGCTCTTACCTCCTTTTCCTCCAGAGATTATCATTGCAGGCAGTGTAGTGGAGGCGGGGGGAATAGCAGGTTTGTCTATCTCCTTAGCCGGCACTGTGTCACGTGACACCGTCTCGCGGTGTATGATTGTGCCTGATCGCATCATGGGGGAAGAACTTCTGGATCTCCGGCTGGGACAGTTGAGGCGGCTAAGACGGCTCCTTCTGTGCACTCATACAAGGTAGTTTTGTTACCACCTTCTTCTTCATCCCAGGGCTCTGTATGTCTTAGACCGACTGACACTGCACGCTGGCTGGGGATACAATCGCATCACTCCGGTCTAGTCGGGAGGAGGACGGAGCTGTGGAGCGTGTGTGTCTCTACTCCACCATCCTTAGCCACGCCCCTTCTTCTTGGTAGTGCAGATAGGATACCCCCTGCAGATAGGATACTACTGTCTATTGATATGTTCAACACTTTTTGTTCATTCCTTTGGAATTTATAACACTAGTAACATCAATTTGACATCATTATTATACTTTGATTTTCCAAAATTGTTAGCAAAATGCAATACCTGGCTCCATGGGTCACAATCTGGGTCCTCCATTAACTGTGGCTCTTCCTCCGAGGTTGCCTGCTCTTGCCTGCAGGGAAGACTGGAGGATTGACTGCAGGGAAGATGGGAGCGATCTCTTGGGGGAAGGGTAGACAGGGATGGCCTGGCCTCAATGTGGTCGTCCAGGAACTGCAGCTGACTGTAGTACCACAGGTTAAGCTTGTAGATGCTGTCAGCTGCAGCCCCAGATCTCATTGAGGCCAGGACTTGTACCCGTTGGGTCCTGCAGGTGCCCCTAATGGAATTAATTTTCTGCTTCACAGTCTCTGTTGTGGCGTTGGGGACCCTTGTCTTTACAAATTCAAGCAGGGTCTCCTTTGCTTTCTTCCTGGCATCTTTGGCCCGGATTCACGTACAGCGGCGTATCTTTGAGCGGGCGTAACGTATCCTATTTACGTTACGCCTCCGCAACTTAGACGGGCAAGTGCAGTATTCTCAAAGCACTTTCTCCGTAAGTTGCGGCGGTGTAGCGTAAATAGGCCAGTGTAAGCCCGCCTAATTCAAATGTGGAAGATGTGGGCGTGTGTTATGTAAATGTTATGTGACCCCACGTAAATGACGCTTTTTACGAACGGCGCATGCGCCGTTCGTGGACATATACCAGTGTGCATGTTAGAAAAATAAAATGGGGTTGGGACTTTGTATGAGGCATGTGGTATACATCACCACAGGCCTCCATCCCTGTAAGGGTGTAAAAAATGGAGGGTTGGGACTTTAAATGAGATGCGATTATAGCAGTATGCGATTAAGTATATATATGGAAAATATAAAAATTGTTTCCATAATGACCAGGCTCAAAAATACCAGCCCAAGAAGCACTAAACCAAATTAATCTGTCTAACTGTATGTAATTAAAACAGAGGTTTAGTTGCAGTTATTTGCAAATACCTGGGAAGCTGCAGGCCAAGCGTCACGGCACTCTGTGTAGCTGCAGTCCTAACTATGATGTTTAAAGCCTCCAAAAGGAGGAGCACAGGTGTGCTAATCAATAGACAGGGAGCAGATGGCAACCTAGACCTGCCCCTATCTATAGTTGGTCTGGCAAATGAGAGCACTGGAAAGACAAAAACAGGGGTGAAACCAATACATGCCTACAATCCCAGTGTGCATTGCTCCAAAGTACGCCGCAAGGACGTATTGGTTTCAACGTGAACGTAAATTACATCCAGCCCCATTCACGGACGACTTACGCAAACGACGTAAAATTTTCAAAGTTTGACGCGGGAACGACGTCCATACATAACATTGGTACGCCGCATATACGCCTCATTGAGCAGGGATAACTTTACGCCGGGAAAAGCCTAACGTAAAAGGCGTATCTGTACTGCGTCGGCCGGGCGTACGTTCGTGAATTCGTGTATCTAGCTGATTTACATATTTCTAGGCGTAAATCAGCGTAAAAAGCCCCTAGCGGCCAGCGTAAATATGCAGTTAAGATACGACGGCGTAAGAGACTTACGCCGGTCGGATCTAATACAAATCTATGCGTAACTGATTCTAAGAATCAGGCACATAGATACGACGGCTCGGACTCAGAGTTACGACGGCGTATCTGGAGATACGTTTGAGAATCCGGGCCTTTGTTTTTATTTAGTTTGTTTTTAGTTTGCCACAGTACAGGAAGTTCCTTCCATCTCTGTATTAATTCAGTGAGGAATTCTGGATCTTTGAAGGCCTCCATTATTTCTGCAAGTCAAAATTAAAATCAAAAACCTAATGTCAGTCAAGCCACTACTACTAATAAGTTTTAACACCATATCTAGCCCACAAACTCATCCACTGTTAATAAGGACAAAAATACAGTTACGTACCGTCGTATGACACGATCGTGACTTCCGCCTTCTTCCACAGACTGTGAACGCTGCTTTCAAACACGTCGGATCCCTTTTTACACTACGCACGCGTGACGCTCCGCACGATACTCTGCCCCTGACGTTCGGTCTCGTCCCTTCCCCGCCCCTTCTCTATCGTTTTGTGAAGAAGAATTATGGAGGAGATGCAGGACATGCAGACCAATATGGCTAACTCGAGCCAGGAGGCAGGCCAGGCCCAAGCAACCAGAAGACCCAGGCGGAGGTACAAGGCCTCAAACATGTCCTTCCAGGAAATGGTTGAGATGATCAGCATCTTAAGGAGGGAGGACTATGATGCCAAACATGGCCCTCACAGGCATCCCAACAAAGTGAAGGCCACAATAATGGAGAAAGTGGTCAGGAGACTCCAGGAGAAATTTGGGGAATGCAGGAGTAAAGAACTACAGAGAAAAAGATGGTCAGACCTGAAGTTGAGAGAGACCGAGCAACTGGAGAGGATAAAAAGAGTCATTAGAAGAAGTAAATAATTTTCATATGTAATCATTATTTGGGTGTGTTCTTTGTGGAATGTGGTTTTTCTTTCAGGTTGAACTGAATTGTCTTATGTTTGTGGGCACAATATTTGGTCGTCGGAGTCGTCGTTCATTCGATGACTTTAACTAATATAAGTAAAATATATTTAAAAAGGGAACAAAGTCTTTACCAAGTAACTATAGACCTGTTAGTTTAACTTCTATAGTTGGGAAGATACTGGAACGTTTAATAAAAGACCACATGGATGAGTTCTTGCTGGAAAAAAACTATTTAAGCAGCAGACAACATGGATTCATGAAAGACAGAAGTTGTCAGACAAACCTGATTTCCTTTTATGAAGAGGTAAGTAAAACCCTGGACAGAGGCGTGGCTGTGGACGTGATATATTTGGATTTTGCAAAAGCGTTCGATACAGTTCCGCACACACGGCTCATGTGTAAGGTAAGGTCTACAGGATTGGATATATCAGTTTGTAAATGGATAGAAAACTGGCTGAAAGACAGAATTCAGAGAGTCGTGGTTAATGATTCTTACTCTGAATGGTCCAAGGTTATCAGTGGTGTACCCCAAGGTTCTGTGCTGGGACCCTTACTTTTCAATATATTTATAAATGATATTGGGTCTGAGATCAAAAATAACATTTCTGTCTTTGCAGATGACACCAAGCTATGCAGTGGAATAACGTCCTTGCAGGATGTCTCCAATTTACAAGCCGACCTCAATGCTCTGTCTAATTGGGCGACTAAGTGGCAGATGAGGTTTAATGTTGATAAATGTAAAGTTATGC
Source organism: Rana temporaria (assembly GCF_905171775.1). Lineage (NCBI taxonomy): Eukaryota > Metazoa > Chordata > Amphibia > Anura > Ranidae > Rana > Rana temporaria. The sequence continues at coordinate 370,165,121 of NC_053489.1, forward strand.
ACTTGGGGGCTAAGAATATGCATGCATCATACATACTAGGGGGAATACAACTGGGGGGATCTGTAGTGGAGAAGGATCTGGGGGTTTTAGTTGATCATAAGCTCAATAATGGCATGCAATGCCAAGCTGCGGTTTCCAAAGCGAGCAAAGTCCTTTCTTATATTAAGAGAGGTATGGACTCCAGAGACAGAGATAACATTTTTCCCCTGTACAAATCATTAGTAAGACCTCATCTGGAATATGCAGTTCAGTTTTGGGCACCAGTTCTCAAAAAGGACATCGGAGAACTGGAGAAAGTGCAGAGAAGGGCAACCAAACTGATAAGAGGCATGGAGGAGCTCAGCTATGAGGAAAGATTAGAAGAACTAAATCTATTCACTCTTGAGAAGAGGAGAATAAGGGGGGATATGATCAACATGTACAAATATATAAGAGGTCCATACAGTGAACTTGGTGTTGAGTTATTCACTTTACGGTCAACACTGAGGACAAGGGGGCACTCTTTACGTCTAGAGGAAAAGAGATTTCACCTCCAAATACGGAAAGGTTTTTTTCACAGTAAGAGCTGTGAAAATGTGGAACAGACTCCCTCCAGAGGTGGTTCTGGCCAGCTCAGTAGATTGCTTTAAGAAAGGCCTGGATTCTTTCCTAAATGTACAGAATATAACTGAGTACTAAGATTTGTAGGTAAAGTTGATCCAGGGTAAATCCGATTGCCTCTCGGGGGATCAGGAAGGAATTTTTTCCCCTGCTGTAGCAAATTGGATCATGCTCTGCTGGGGTTTTTTGCCTTCCTCTGGATCAACTGTGGGTATGGAGTTGGGTGTATAGGATTTTACTGTGTTTTTTATTTTGTTTTTTTTATTTTTTGTGGTTGAACTGGATGGACTTGTGTCTTTTTTCAACCTGACTAACTATGTAAGTAGATCTTTGTGAGAAATGGCATCATGCCTAGTTCACATGGGCAAATGGGAGTTGAAACACTGTATCAGACAAAAAGATCGTCTTTTTAGTATTTCTGGTCGAACGAACGACGACTCCTACGACCAATTATTGGACCCACAAACATGAAAGTTGCGACGTATTTTTGGGTTGAGGTGACATCAATTGTGGAATTGATGTAGATGTGTTCCTAACTAGATTTTAATATTAAATAATAACTTAATATACAGAAAAAGGAGAGTCTGCTCAGCAGTTGGTTACACATGTGGACTCAGTAGCACAATTGTTTGTCACAAGAGTAGGGTGTCACGCAGAGGTGAGCTGATCCAGTGGATACTTGGTTAGCTTCCATGTAGAAAACTACACCAAATCTCCAAAGAATTTAAAGTGCATTGGGAATGCCTACAATACTGTGTTCTGCTTTTAGAAGGGTTTTTAAAACCAACAATAGTCCCATCATTTGTAGAAAAAACATATTTACTTTTTTGAATTATACAGTTTAAAAAAAAGAATAGGGGGGGGGGGGGGGTTGGGCGTGGACTACAATGGAGGCCACAAATAAAGGGGGGATATTGGGGACACACAAAATGCAGCACTATAATGGAGGTCAAAAATAAAGGGGGATATAGGGACACACAAAATGCAGCACTACAATGGAGGTCAAAAATAAAGGGGGATATAGGGACTAGGTTAGGTGTGTTTGGCCACAAAATAGAATGCTGGACAGGTTGGCTATATAAAAGATGCATGTAGGCCCAAAAAAAAATAAAAAAAATACAGCATGCATGGAGACAAAGGGAACATTCACAGCATATTACAAACAGGTTAATTAGGGACTGTTTGAAAAAAACAAAAAATAAGGCATGCAATAAATACATAGTTTGTGCATTTAAAGGACACCACTTACCAGGGCCGGCGCTACCACTAGGCTGATTAGGCAGCCGCCTAGAGCGCACTGTCATCAAGAGCGCAACTACGGCTGCTGTGTACACGGCTTTCTGGTGTGGAGAAGACATAGGGGCTGATTTACCAAGCCTTTACTCCATGACTCATGGAGTAAAAGCAGGAGTAGCAGCCGTTTGGTGATTTACTAAAGAAATACGCTGCTAGTGCAGTGTATTTCCCTAGTTACTAATGTGCTCCGTGCGCCCAGGAGAGGGTGCATTGTGCACCAGTACAGACCTGGCGCACGGCACATTAAACTGTAAATTGCGGGGGTTTGGGCGGGAGTTTATTAGGGGGGAGGTGGGGGGATGCAGGGGAAGTGAAGTGACATGTGTTTTGAAGTGTTTGGCGGGCCGAATTGAAAGGGAAAGTGTTTTTTGAAAACAGATCCCCGTACGCTTGCACAGTGCGCCTGAACCTCGGGAGGTTCATTTGCATACTGGGCATGCGCAGAGAGAAAAGTCAGGGATTCCCGTGCGCCTTGTCAGTACGCCGTGAAAATCTTGGTAAATACCAAGTGGCGTACCCGTGATTGCGCTGCGTGACGCGGCGCACGGGAATCTCCGAGCTGTTTTCAGCCCTGAAGGGGAACTCGGCGCCAAATTTCAAACTTGAAATCGGCGCGGGTCCCCCTCCAGGGCTACATTAGGCTCTTAGGCTTGGTCCGGAACGTGAGGGGTTAAACCCACGCCGATTCGGCGCGGGGGTCCCCCCCAGATCCAAACCAAGCCCTCATCCCAAGCATGCAGTCTGGCCCGGACAGGAATGGGGGCGGGGACGAGCGAGCGGCCCCCCCCCCTCCTGAGCCGTACCAGACCGCATGCCCTCAACATTGGGAAGTGTGTGCTGTGGGGGAGGGGGCCACTGCCCCCCCACCCCACAGCACTCTTGCCCCCATGTCGATAGGGACAAGAGCCTCTTCCCGACAACCCTTGCCATTGGTTGTCGGGGTATGCGGGCGGGGCTAATCGGAATCTGCGAGCTCCCTTTAATAAGGGGGCCCCCAGATGCCGGCCCCCCACCCTATGTGAATGAGTATGGGGTACATCGTACCTCTACCCATTCACCTGGGGGAAAATGTAAAGTAAAATAAAACACCACACAGAATAAAATATTTTATTAATCTGCTCCGGAGCCCCCCCTTTCTTCTTTAGCTCTCTTAGAAGGGGGGGTTTCTTCTCTCCCGATCTTCTGCCGGGACCCTGGGCTTCGGTGATTTCTGCCGGGGGAGGGCGCCATCCCTCGGTCCTCTCCGGAGCCTTCCGCCGGATGCCCCCACCCCATTTAAGCTCTTTTTCATTAGGGAGGGGCATCCGGACTTCGGGGTCTTCTGCCGGGGGATGGCGCCTATCCCCCGGTCTTTCCGGTGCCTTCCGCCAGGGTTCCGGTCTTCCTGGTCTTCTGCCGGGGGTGCGCCAACTCCCCGGTCTTTTCTCTGCTCCCTCTTCTGCCTGGCTCCCCCGCGGAGCCAGGGCTTTCTTCCGTCTTCTTTCTTCTGCCTGTCTCCTCCGGGAGCACAGGGCTTGTCTCCGCTGTCTTCTTCCTTCTTTCCTTCTCTTCCATTGGATGTTGACACGACGAGGTTCTGCGCTGACATGCCGTGTCAGCGACGGGCATGGACTTATATAGGGTAATGCCACCATGTGACCTCAACCCATGTGACATCACATTCCCTGGGCATGATGGGAATGTGATGTCACATGGGTTGAGGTCACATGGTGGCATTGCCCTATATAAGTCCATGCCCACTGCTCAGACAGCATTCCAGCGCCGGACCTCGTCGTGTCAACATCGAATGGAAGAGAAGGGAGAAGACAGCGGAGACAAGCCCTGTGCTCCGCGGAGGAGACAGGCAGAAGCGGAAGGCATCGCAGAAGCCCGGAGAGTGGCGCCCTCCGGCGGAAGACACCGTACAAGCCCGGGACCCTCCCCCAAAGGCAGGAGCCTCCCTGGTGAAGGGGGTCCCGGTGAATTACGTCGCTGAAGACGGGGGTGGGGTGCCAGTGCACCCCCCCCGCAGAAACCGTCGTGGAAGCCCGGGACCCTCCCCCAAAGGCAGGAGCCTCCCTGGTGAAGGGGGTCCCGGTGAATTACGTCGCTGAAGACGGGGGTGGGGTGCCAGTGCACCCCCCCCCGCAGAAACCGTCGTGGAAGCCCGGGACCCTCCCCCAAAGGCAGGAGCCTCCCTGGTAAAGGGGGTCCAGGTGAATTACGTCGCTGAAGACGGGGGTGGGGTGCCAGTGCACCCCCCCCGCAGAAACCGTCGTGGAAGCCCGGGACCCTCCCCCAAAGGCAGGAGCCTCCCTGGTGAAGGGGGTCCCGGTGAATTACGTCGCTGAAGACGGGGGAGGGGTGCCAGTGCACCCCCCCCCGCAGAAACCGTCGTGGAAGCCCGGGACCCTCCCCCAAAGGCAGGAGCCTCCCTGGTGAAGGGGGTTCCGGCAGAAGATGGCGAAGCCCGGGGCCTAATGGGGTGGTGGTGGGGGGCCCCGGCAGAAGACCCCCGGCTGACTAATTGTTACGACTCTGCAATACTCTGGATACTGAAATATAATTTTGGATCTCAGCTGCGGAGGCAACTCAGGTCAACCACCAGATCACTCTCAGATTTGATAAGAGAGTTTGGGGTTAAATCATCACAACCTCCAGTGAGAACAAAAGATATATATATATAATAAACGGCTTATTAATTTATAAGCTCAATAGACCAATAAAGTAGATGATCGGACTGTTAGTTATACGAGGCTGATCTGATTAATATGAGAAACTATAATAGTTTAAGCTGGGTTTGGTTCTGCTACAGGTTGATTCCATAAACAAAAGCAAGACAGGCAAAGTTCATGATAAGTATCCTAATGTTACGGTGCAGATATCTGTAGAGAATAATTACAGTCCTCTCTGAGTTCAACAATGTCAATTAAACAATACTCCTTCTCATAAGGAATACTTGCGGTTTGGTTGTTTTCCTATGGCAGATTCGATGTACCAGGAAGATGTCAGCAGTGTTGCAGAAATCAATGAGGCAGATGAAGCATGTAGATTCAATGTGAACAGTGTCACAGAGAGAGGCAGTGGATGCGAGCCAAGGGGTTGTTCCCTGAGTCAAGGGAAATCTGGGGTCCGCTCTGGTTGGGGAGTCCGGGAAGGAGAGTCCTCAGAGGGGGTTTCCGTGTCCCAGGTGGCGGCAGGGTCCAACAGCAGTAATCGAACACCCTGCCGCCGCACCTGGGGGTTTAAATAGCCCGGGTGTGAAGGGCTCCCATCACAGCACGCTGGGACGCACTTCCGCGTTCCAGCGTGAACCGCAGACGTCCGCGCACCGGAAGTGACGCGGACGTGTTATAGAATGGAGCGCAGCTGATAGAATCAGATACAGCTGCGCTCGTTCTATATGTAGTAACGTCTATGGCGTTACATACTCCCCTCCTCAAGGGGGCACCTACAGTGCACCTAGTAAGAGATGGTCGATCAGGATACCTGTGATGAAATTGTTTAATGAGTCGAGGAGCATGAATCTCAGAAGAATTTTCCCAGGAGTCATCAAGATGAGTATAACCTTTCCAACGTATTAAATACTGAAGAGAAGAACCTCTCTTTCTGGAATCCAGAATCTTCTCTACCTCATATTCAGTCTCACCAAGGACATCAATAGGAGGAGGAGGTTGAGGATGTCGGTTAGGAAAGGGATTAGGTATGTAAGGTTTAATAAGTGAAACATGAAATGAGGGATGAATCTTCCAATCTGGAGGTAGAAGTAATTTCACAGCGTTAGTGTTTATCACATGAGAAATTGGGAAAGGTCCAGTGAATTGTCGACCAAGTTTTTTTGAAGGTATCTTAAGGCGTAAGTTCCGAGTGGAAAGCCAAACTAAATCGCCAACCTTGTATGTAGGAGGTGCTGTTCTATTGGAATCATAATATTTCTTTTGTTTTTGCTGAGCAGCCTCAAGGTTGGAGCGGAGTATAGACAAAGTCCTTTTTATGGTTGAAAGATAGTTTTCCACAGCGGGAACATTATTTGGAAGAAAGGAGGATGGCAAACTTTTAGGATGATAACCGTAATTCGCGTAAAATGGTGAAAATTGAGTAGATGAACTGGTGGCGTTGTTATACGCGAATTCAGCGTGAGGAAGCAAAAGAAACCAGTCATCTTGTAGATGGGTACAATAACAACGGAGATACTGTTCGAGTGTCTGGTTGACACGTTCTGTTTGTCCATTTGTCTGAGGGTGGTAAGCAGTGGACATACGGTGATCAATTTGTAAGGTTTGACAAAGGGCCTTCCAGAATCTGGAGATAAATTGTGAGCCTCGGTCTGAAATGATCTGGGAAGGCAATCCATGAAGCTTAAGAACATTGCAGATGAAGGCTTTCGCTGTTTCTTGGGATGTTGGCAAATTTTTTAAGGGAATAAAGTGAGCCATCTTCGTTAGAACGTCAACGGTGACCATGATGGTGTTTACACCTTGTGACCTAGGGAGATCAACTATGAAATCCATTGAGATGACATCCCAGGGTCTATTGGGTATTGGGATGGAAGTTAGGAGACCATAGGGAGGCCTTCTAGAATGTTTGTTGGAGGCACAAATGTCACAGGAACGGACATAATCTTGAACCATCTTAGTTAAATGGGGCCACCAGTAGTGTCTCTTAACAAGGTGGATGGTTTTACTGATTCCAAGATGACCCGCCAGGGGAGAATCATGGAGTTGCTTGAGCAATATGAGTTGTAACGTAGGTGGAACGTAAATCTTATTGTTGTAGGTATACGTTCCATTAGGTTGTTTTTTCAGATCCTTAGGTAAATGGGAAACCTCTTTAGAAAGGGTTTGAATAAGCAACTGTTTAAAAGACGTAGTTGCTCCAATGAACCGGTTGGATGGAATAATGGAAAGAGGAGGAATCTCCGTCGTCAGGTCTTCATACATGCGGGACAACGAGTCAGCTTTAATATTTTGTGTACCCGGGAGGTAGGAGATGATGAAGTCGAATCTATCAAAAAATAAACTCCACCTAACTTGGCGAGCGGACAGAGTCTTACAGGCTTTTAAGTGTTGGAGATTGCGATGGTCTGTAAGGATGGTAATAGGGTGTGTGGAACCCTCCAATAGATGTCTCCAATTAGCCAAGGCATCCTTTATTGCAAGAAGTTCTTTTTCCCCAATAGGATAATTCTTTTCAGCTGGTGATAAGGTCCTGGAATAGAAAGCGACTGGATGCAAAGGTTCTGATAATGTTGGTCGTTGGGAGAGTACAGCACCCAAGGCGAAATGTGAGGCATCAACTTCTAGAGTAAAGTGGTATAGTGGATTAGGCAATTGAAGGATGGGAGCTGAGGTGTAATTGAGCTTGAGCGTATCAAAGGATCTCTGTGCTTCATTGGACCAAGAGAAAAGTGTCTTTGTGCTGGTTAAACTAGTTAACGGTTTCACAATTGATGAGAAATTCTTGATGAACTTCCTGTAGTAGTTTGAAAATCCAAGGAATCGCTGGAGGGCCTTCCTGTTATGGGGGACTGGCCAGGATAAGATGCAGTCCACCTTGGATTGATCCATCTGAATCCCATTAGGAGTAATTTGGTATCCGAGAAAAGAAATACTAGATTGACTGAAAACACACTTCTCAAGTTTAGCATACAAGGAGTGTGTTCTGAGTCTAGCCAAAACCCAACGCACATGTTTGGTGTGTTCTTCAGGAGTGTCAGAGTAAATTAAAATGTCATCCAAGTAAATTACAACACAAATGTCAAGCAGATCGCGGAAGATGTCGTTGATGAACCACTGGAAGGTTGCAGGTGCATTACATAGCCCAAAGGGCATAACAGTATACTCAAAGAGACCATACCGAGTTTTGAATGCAGTCTTCCATTCATCACCCGGACGGATTCTTATCAGATTGTAGGCACCCCTCAGGTCTAATTTTGTGTATATTTTGGAAGTCTGGAGACGTTCAATGAGCTCTGGGATAAGTGGTAAAGGATATCTATTTTTTATCGTGATGTTGTTGAGAGATCGATAGTCAATTATTGGCCGAAGTGAACCATCCTTATTTTTAACAAAAAACATTGCAGCACTTGCTGGAGAAGTGGAAGGTCTGATGAATCCTTTCTTAAGATTCTCATCTAGGTATTCCTTGAGATGTACAAGTTCTGGTTGTGATAACGGATAAATCCGAGCGGTAGGGATAGGAGTGTCAGGAATAAGGTCTATAGGGCAGTCATAGATCCGATGTGGGGGAAGTATGTCTGCGTTGGTTTTACTGAAGACATCCGCAAAATCGTATAGATGGATTGGAAGATCGGTATGATAAGTTTCTGTGAAAGAGATAGTGCAAACAGGATAACAGGTCTCGTTACAGTAAGTGGACTGTAAAGATAGAGAATTTGTAGACCATTGGAAAGTAGGCTGATGAAGAAGTAGCCATGGCAGACCGAGAACTATAGGAAAAACAGGGGAAGAAATAATATCAAAAATGAGGGTCTCACTATGACCAATTCCACAGGTAACCAAGAGGGGAGAAGTTTGAGAAGAGACTGGACCAGAGGAAGAACTAGAACCATCAATAAAAGTAATTGACACAGGGTTTTGCTTAAACACACAGGGGATTTTATTAGATTCTACAATTCTTGAATCTATAAAGTTGCCACAGGCTCCGCTGTCGACCATTGCGTCAATGGTAATCTTTTCTTGATCCCACTGTAAAGTAAGAGGGATAAAGATATAACGGTTAGATGTAGTTCCAGTTGAATTAAGCTTACTAATGTGGGAAATTTTACCTTCAGAGTTCCTCTTGAGGAGTGGACAACTGGACACAATGTGGTCTGGAGCGGAGCAGTACAGACAGAGGTTATTGGCTCTGCGGCGTTGTTTTTCAGCTGGGGATAAAGGTCCTTTTATAGCACCAACTTCCATAGGAACATCTTTGGGAGGCGATCTGGATCTCTTGAAAGCTGTAGGAAGGTAGGTGTTAACTCGTTCGGCTTTCCTTTCCCTAAGACGACGATCAATAGCAACAGAGAGGTGCATAAGATCTTCTAGAGAAGTGGGAAGCTCAACACGGGCGAGTTCATCCTTCATTGCTTCTGATAAGCCTAAACGGAATTGATTCCTGAGGGCAATATCTGACCATTGGGTCTCTCGGCACCAACATTTAAATTCAGTGATGAAATCTTCCACAGGTCTTTTTCCCTGTTTGAGATTCCTAATAGAGTTCTCTGCAGTCAACTGTTTATTAGGGTCTTCATATAGCAAGGACATTTCATCCAGGAAAGTGTCAAAGGCTCCAAGGAGGTCCCCGTGTACCTCAACATAAGTATCGGCCCAAACTCTGGGTTCACCCTTTAGATAGGAAATTAGGGTGAGGATTCTAACCCTGTCGGAATAATAAGTGCGGGGGCGCAGCTCAAACATCAAGCGGCATGAGCTAATAAATTGCCGGTAATTTTTCCTATCACCAGAAAAGGTTTCTGGAGGGCAGACTTTTGGTTCAGGTCTCTCTCTGGCTTGCGCAAAATTTTGATTACGTAAGGCGTCATTTTCTAAGCGCAACTCATTCATATTAGCGGTAAGGGTATCTACCCTTTGAGAAAGTCCCACTATGTGATTTGCAAGCTCCGCTGGATCCATTTATTTTTAAAGGTTCGATTATTATGTTACGACTCTGCAATACTCTGGATACTGAAATATAATTTTGGATCTCAGCTGCGGAGGCAACTCAGGTCAACCACCAGATCACTCTCAGATTTGATAAGAGAGTTTGGGGTTAAATCATCACAACCTCCAGTGAGAACAAAAGATATATATATATAATAAACGGCTTATTAATTTATAAGCTCAATAGACCAATAAAGTAGATGATCGGACTGTTAGTTATACGAGGCTGATCTGATTAATATGAGAAACTATAATAGTTTAAGCTGGGTTTGGTTCTGCTACAGGTTGATTCCATAAACAAAAGCAAGACAGGCAAAGTTCATGATAAGTATCCTAATGTTACGGTGCAGATATCTGTAGAGAATAATTACAGTCCTCTCTGAGTTCAACAATGTCAATTAAACAATACTCCTTCTCATAAGGAATACTTGCGGTTTGGTTGTTTTCCTATGGCAGATTCGATGTACCAGGAAGATGTCAGCAGTGTTGCAGAAATCAATGAGGCAGATGAAGCATGTAGATTCAATGTGAACAGTGTCACAGAGAGAGGCAGTGGATGCGAGCCAAGGGGTTGTTCCCTGAGTCAAGGGAAATCTGGGGTCCGCTCTGGTTGGGGAGTCCGGGAAGGAGAGTCCTCAGAGGGGGTTTCCGTGTCCCAGGTGGCGGCAGGGTCCAACAGCAGTAATCGAACACCCTGCCGCCGCACCTGGGGGTTTAAATAGCCCGGGTGTGAAGGGCTCCCATCACAGCACGCTGGGACGCACTTCCGCGTTCCAGCGTGAACCGCAGACGTCCGCGCACCGGAAGTGACGCGGACGTGTTATAGAATGGAGCGCAGCTGATAGAATCAGATACAGCTGCGCTCGTTCTATATGTAGTAACGTCTATGGCGTTACACTAATAAATTAATTTATTCATGTGTGGTGTATTATTTTTTTCCATTTTTTTCCCCAGGTGAATGGGTAGGGGTACAATGTACCCCATACTCATTCACATAGGGTGGGGGGCCGGAATCTGGGAACCCCTTTATTAAAGGGGTCTCTCAGATTCTGATAAGCCCTCCGCCCGCATACCCCGACAACCAACGGCCAGGGTTGTCGGGAAGAGGCTCTTGTCCCTATCGACATGGGGACAAGAGTGCTGTGGGGGGGCAGTGCCCCCCTCCCCCACAGCACACACTCCCCCATGTTGAGGGCATGTGGTCTGGTATTGCTCAGGAGGGAGGGGGGCGCTCGCTCGTCCCCACCCCCATTCCTGTCTGACCAGACTGCGTGCCTGGGATAAGGGCTTGGTTTGGATCTTGGGGGGCACCCCACGCTATTTTTTTTTGCCCCTTATGTTCCAGACCAAGCCTAAGAGCCTGGTATGCACCTGGAGGGAACCCACCTTATTTTTTTTTGGGGGGGGTCTGGAGTTCCCCTTCATGAACAGCGATCTGTCATTTACACATGTCAGTCCCCCCCCTACAGTTAGAACACACCCAGGGAACATATTTAACCCCTCCCTCGCACCTAGTGTTAACCCCTTCCCTGCCAGTGGCATTTTTACAGTAAGCAATGCATTTTTACAGCATTGATCGATAGAAAAATGCCAATGGTTCCAAAAAAGTGTTCTATGTGTCCGCCATAATGTCGCAGTACTGATAAAAATCGCTGATCGCCCCAATAACTAGTTAAAACAAAATAATTTGTTTTTTGGACTTACGCAAGTCCCGCCCACATATATAAACATCGTTCAAACCACACATGTGAGGTATTGACGCGTGCCTTAGAGCGAGAGCAATACTTTTACCACTAGACCTTCTTTGTAACTATAAACTGGTAACCTGGAAAAAAAAATAAAAGGTCGCCTATGGGGATATTCACGGAATTCATTTTGGCCCCATTGCAGGAGTGTTTCCAATAGTAAAGCGTGACATGTAAGGTATCTATTTACTCAGTGTAACATCATCTTTCACATTATCCCCAAAAATTGGGCTCACTTTTGTGTTTTGTTAATTTTTAACCACTTGAGCCCGGACCATATTTCTGGTCAATGACCGGGCAAGTTTTTGTGATTCGGCACGGCGTCGCTTTAACTGACAATTGCGCAGTCGTGCGACGTGGCTCCCAAACAAAATTGGCAACCTTTTTTTTCCCACAAATAGATTATTAAATGTGCGTGTTTACTTCTGTCTTTAACACCTCCCCTTCAGGCTGGAAAGCATCAGATCAGGGGAAAAAAAAAAAAAAAAGCTCTCATTCCATTGCAGCTTGGTTCCTACATGTGTGATGAACTGAGCATGCTCAAACACTTAGAACAAAAATATCATTTCTTTTTAAAAGGTGAAAAACACTCCTTGGATGCTCATAGAGCGTGGTTTGGGTTAATTGCAGGTGTGCCCAATTACAAGCTCACCCAAACTGGAGACTGCAATTTGTTCATGTGATTTCAATTGCTTCATTACTAGCACTGTTATAAAAAGCTTGGATCGATCAGTCCTCAGCTGCCCTCAGAAGGGGCAGGCTGGCAGAAATGCTGTTGCTAAACACAAATGTGGTTTGTTGCATGGGTTTTGTTTTATTTTGCCAATGGTTTTGGTTTATTTTTAAATGATGTTTACTTTGATGTATTTGTCTATGTGGCCTTATTTTATGAAAAATGTGTGAAGCTATGGTTAGTTAGAATTTTGAAATGTATTTTTGTTTGTGTTTGTTTGTTTGTCTTTTTTCGCTTTCCTTGTTTTGTTGACCAATAAAAATTATTTTAAAATTGTTAAGTTTGTCTTTTGTTACTTTTTCATGCTACATATGTTGACAGCTGCAGCTGAAATCGGTTTGGGCCTAACAAATTATGTGTGTCTAAGCTTCTTTCCTGGTGTGTAATCATGAAATGTTTGCCATGTTTATTCTCCATGACTTTAAAGAGAAAACTGGTAATTATTTTATTTTTTCTGCAGTGGTCCTCAGCCCTCAAGTACCCCCGACAGGACATGTTTTGTGGATTTCTCTTATCAAGAATTGCTGTCCAGACTGTATATGCGTACGCCGAGCGTACGCATATATGCGTCCTCGGCTTTCAGGGGTTGTACCGGGATGATGCCTGCAGCCGCAGGCATCATCCCGGTACCGTTGTTTAGAGCGGGCGATCGGCTTTCCAAACATAACAACCGATGCGGCTAAAAGCCGCTCGGTTGTTATGCCGGAGGAGCGGGAGGGGACATCCCCCCCCTCCCGCCGCCTCTCGCCGCTCTGACCGGGCCTCCCGTCCCACCGGGAGACCCGATCCACGATCCGGCGCCTCCAGCGTCTCGGCGCGCTCTGAAACAAAGCCGTAAACGGCTTTGATTCAGTGTGCGCATTGAAACCACGGAAGCGGCGTCATGACGTCACTTCCGGGTTTCTCGGCTGCCAATGGCGCCGGATTTAAAAAAGTACACAGTATTCAGAATCGCCGTTTTCGGCGATCTGAATACTTTGAAGTGCAAAGGAGGGCTCGGAGGTCTTTTAGACCCCGATCCCTCCATAAAGAGTACCTGTCACGACCTATTGCTGTCACAAGGGATGTTTACATTCCTTGTGACAGCAATAAAAGTGATCAAAATGTAAAAAAAAAAAAAAAAAAAATGTAATATTAGAAAAAATAAATAAATAAATAAGAAAACCAAAAAAAATTTTTTTTAAAGCGCCCCCCTCCCCGCGAGCTTGCGCAGCAAAGAAAGCGCATACGGAAGTCGCGCCCGCATATGAAAACGGTGTTCAAATAACACATGTGAGGTATCGCCGCGATCGTAAGAGCGAGAGCAATAATTATAGCACTAGGCCTACTCTGTAACTCTAACCTGGTAACCGTAAAAAAAGTTTAAAGCGTCGCCTATGGAGATTTTTAGTTACCGTAGTTTGTCGCCATTCCACGAGTGCGTGCAATTATAAAGCGTGTCATGCTTGGTATCTATTTACTCGGCATAACATCATCTTTCACATTATGCAAAAAAATTGGGCTAATTTTACTTTTTCATTTTTTTAAAATTCATGAAAGTAAATTTTTCCCAAAAAGTTGTGTTTAAAACACCGCCGCACAAATACCGTATGACATAAAATATTGCAACAATCGCCATTTTATTCTCTAGATTCTCTGCTAAAAATATATATATAATGTTTGGGGGTTCTAAGTAATTTTCTAGCCAAAAATATGGATTTTAACTTGTAAACACCAAATGTCATACATAGGCATAGGCATGAAAGGGTTAAAGCACATGTACAAGATGAAGGAAAACCTGCAAACATGGCCTGTGGGGGGGGGGGGGGGTTTGCTATTGGTGGACAGGCTTGACGTGCTGATTTACAGCACTGTGCTTAAATCTAGCGCAAGGCAATCCTATTCAAATTGTGGGTGTTTGAGGGAAGCCAAGTGAGTGTTAGAACCCCTGCTTTGTGTTTTTTTATTTTTGTGTTGAGCTTTGTGTCCCTTTTCTTAAAATTGGCTTCACTTCCTGTCACACAGCTGAACAGGAAGTGAGGTTAAAACCCTACCAGTGTCATTTCTTGGGGACACAGGTCAATCTAACTAGTGTCCCCATTAAGCAAATTGCACTCCAGCACTGTTGTGTACACCCCAAATCATGGGTCTTCAAACTACGGCCCTCCAGTTGTTCAGGAACTACAATTCCCGTCATGTCTGTGAATGTCAGTGCATTACAAGGCCTCATGGGATGTGTAGTTCTACAACAGCTGGAGGGCCGTAGTTTGAGGATCCCTGCCCCAAATGATTATTTAGTTTGGGGTTTAGTAAAGGCAAAGCCACTCTGCAGTACAAGCATAGTTGCTGAAAATCAGAGAGGAAGCACTGATGGTTTTAACATCCAATCCTGTAGAAGCAAAGTTGTTTTGTTTTCTTCCTTGCTTTGCACTTGTAGGAGTGGATTTGCCTTTAGTAAATGGACCCCAAAGTCCAAGATCCCTAATAATTTGGGGTGTACACAGCAAAATGCTAGAGTGCAATTTACATAATGGGAAACTATTTAGATTGATCTCTGTGTCCCCAAGAAAATATATTAGTAAGGTTTTACCCTCACTTCCTGTTTGGCTATGTGACAGGAAGTGAATGAATTAGAAAGGGTGAAGACACCTCACAAATGTTGTCACTATCAGAGGTGCAGACATCCCCAAAAAAATTAGCAGATAATACTTATTTGCAAATTAATAATTTTTTAGTTAACATTGGGTGGGGTGCTCTAACACACACATTCCTACATATTAGCAACGCTCTATCCTGGCCTATTGGCATGGTTATATTTTCTTAGGGCTCTCAATAAAACTCTATGAAATTTGTGCTTAAACTAGAACCAGGGGCGGACTGACAACTCATGGGGCCCCTGGGCAATAGAAGATTATGGGGCCCCTCTGGCTTACAGATGGCCACCACGCCAGGAGGTAGTGCAGAGGCGGGCAGCTAAAATCTTGGGATATTCACATTAAAAGCATGTCATTTTCGGACATATCAGGGACAGATCTAAAAAAAACACAGATTTTTACATACTGTCCCTGGTTTTACTGAGCCTGGCAACCCGGATGGGGCCCCCTAGTGGCATGGGGCCCTCGGGCAGTGCACGAGTGACTCAATGGTCAGTCCGCCCCTGACAAGAACTATAATCAACAAGTTTTATTTTCTTTAATTTTGGATAGTGAGGAAGGGTTATAGGCCCTGTCAGTTTATTTTGTATTATCTGTGTCCAATTGGGGAGATTTGCCTTCACTTCCTGCCCCATAGCCAAACAGGAAGTGAGAGAAAAACTATGCAAATTAACCACTTCCCGCCCAGCCTATGGCCGATTTACGTCCGGGAAGTGGTTACACAATCCTGACAGGACGTCCTGCAGGATTTCATGCCGCGCGCGCCTGTGGGGGCACGCAGCGCGGCGATCGGTGATGCGGGGTGTCAGTCTGACACCCTGCATCTCCGATCTCGGTAAAGAGTCTCTCACGGAGACAGACGCAAGTATAGGAGAGCCGATCGGCGGCTCTCCTGACAGGGGGCGTTCGCGCTGATTGTTTATCAGCGCAGCCCCCCCTCGGATCACCACACTGGACCACCAGGGATGCCCACCCTGGACCACCAGGGTGTGCAAAAAAAAAAAAAATATAGAAAAAAAAAAAAAAAGCATTAAAAAAAAAGAAAAAAGATGCCAATCAGTGCCCACAAATGGGCACTGACTGGCAACCTTGGAAAATCAGTGCCACCCCACAGTGTCCATCAGTGCCACCCCACAGTGTCCATCAGTGCCACCCCACAGTGCCAACCTATCTGTGCCCACCTGTGCCACCCATAAGTATCCATCAGTGCCACCCATGAGTGCCCATCTGTGCCGCCTATGAGTGCCCATCAGTGCCGCATAGCAGCGCCGCCAATCAATGCCACCTCATCTGTGCCCGTCAGTACTACCTCATCGATGTCCATCAGTGCCATCTCATCGGTGCCCATCAGTGCCGCCATATCAGTGCCCGTAATTGAAAGAGAAAAACTTATTTACAAAAAAATTAACCTAAAAAAATAAAAACGTTTTTTTGTTTTAAAATTTGCAGTATTTTTTTAGTTGTTGCGCAAAAAAAAAAAACGCAGAGGTGATCAAATAACAAAAAAAGAAAGCTCTATTTGTGGGGGAAAAAGGACGCCAATTTTGTTTGGGTACAGTGTTGTATGACCGCGCAATTGCCATTCAAAGTGCGACAGTGTTGAAAGCTGAAAATTGGCTTGGGCGGGAAGGTGCGTAAGTGCCTGGTACGGAAGTGGTTAAGGGAATCCAGTGCCCCCCCAGAACTAGTGTGTGGGTCCCCTGAAAATTACTGGGCGGGTCATACAAAAACAGGGTGTGGCTT
This sequence comes from Rana temporaria, assembly GCF_905171775.1. Classification (NCBI taxonomy): domain Eukaryota; kingdom Metazoa; phylum Chordata; class Amphibia; order Anura; family Ranidae; genus Rana; species Rana temporaria. The sequence goes on from NC_053489.1 coordinate 370,181,514, forward strand.
TGACAGGAAGGGGTGGGTCATTTTTCTATTAGGAGGTGCAGATATGTAGTCAGGCCTAGGGCAGAACAAAACCTAAATATACTACTGCATATTAGGGCTTATTTAGACCAGATCCGATTTACAGCGTGTTTTTATATTGTGGGAGGAAACCCACGCAGGCACAGGGAGAACATGCAAACTCTATGCAGATGCTGTCACGGGCGGGATTCGAACCAACGACTCTTTTGCTGCTAGGTCAAAGTGCTATACACTACACCACTGTGCTGAACGAACATGATTGCAGCTGAAAGCATGAGAACTTTTTTTTTTTTTTTCAATACCATGCTTTCCAGCCTTATTGACCCCGCCTCTCTCCATAAAGAGGACCTGTCACACACTAGTCCTATTACAAGGGATGTTTACATTCCTTGTAATAGGAAGAAAAGTGATCCAAAATCAAAAAAAGTGTCAAAAAAGTGCAAGAATAAAAATATGAGGTAAAAAAAACAAACAAATAAATAAAATAACGCCCCTGTCCCTAGAAGCTCGCACTCAGAAGCAAATATGCATGTAAGTCCCGCCCACATATGTAAACACCATTCAAACCACACATGTGAGGTATTGACGCGTGCGTTAGAGCGAGAGCAATAATTCTAGCCCTAGACCTCCTCTGTAACTCTGAACTGGTCACCTGTAAAAAAAAAAACAAGCATCGCCTATGGATATTTTTATGTCCCGAAGTTTGGCGCCATTCCATGAGTGTGTACAATATTAAAGCGTGACAAGTTAGGTATCTATTTACTCGGTGTAACATCATCTTTAACATTATCCATAAAAATTGGGCTAACTTTACTTTTTTTTTTTTTTTAATTCATGAACCGTGTTTTTTTTTTGGGCCAAAAAAAAGTCGTTTGAAAAATTATTGCGCAAATACCGTTGGAAATCAAATAAAAAATGACCGCTAACTTTATTCCCTAGGGTGTCTGCTAAAAAATTATATATAATGTTTGGGGGTCCTGATTAATTTCCCAGGAACAAAATATAATTTTTACATGAAGGAGAGAAGTGCCAGAATAGGCGCGGTATGGAAGTGGTTAAAGTGAAATAATAAAAGTGAAATATTCCTTTAAATTTCATACAGGGGGGGAGGGGGGGTACACGCATGTTTCCCGTGCTTAGAACTGTCCCTGTACAAGCTGTCATTTCTGAAGTGAAACAAAAAAAAGGAAGTTTAAAGTACTCATGGCTATAAAGTCATTGCTCATTAAAAAAAAAAAAAAAAAAAAAAAAAGGGGGTCCCTCCAAATTAAATTACCAGGCCCTTCAGGTCTGGAATGGATATTAAGGTGAACCCCACCGTAAAAACCCCCCCAAAAATGGCGTGGGGTCCCCCCAAATATCCATACCAGACCCTTCAGGTCTGGTGTGGATTTTAAGGGGAACTCCACCCCAAATTGAAAAAAAAAATGGCGTGGGGTCCCCCCAAATATCCATACCAGACCCTTCAGGTCTGGTGTGGATTTTAAGGGGAACTCCACCCCAAATTGAGAAAAAAAATGGCGTGGAGTCCCCCTAAAAATCCACACCAGACCCTTATCCGAGCACGTTGACCTGGCCGGCCGCAGAAAAGAGGGGGGGACAGAGTGCGGCCCCCCCCCCCTCTCCTGAACCGCACCAGGCCACATGCCCTCAACATGGGGAGGATGTCCCCATGTTGATGGGGACAAGGGTCTCATCCCCACAACCCTTGCCCGGTGGTTGTGGGGGTATGCGGGCGGGAGGTTTATCAGAATCTGGAAGACCCCTTTAACAAAGGGGACCCCCAGATCCTGACCCCCCCCCTGTGTGAAATGGTAATGGGGTACACTGTACCTCTACCATTTCACCCCAAACAAAATGTCAAAGTGTTAAAAATGACAGTAGCCGGTTTTTGACAAATCTTTTAATAAAATCTTCTTTTCTTCTTTCCTTCGGGTTTCTTCCGCTGCTTCTTTCTTCTCGTCCACATCTTGCCCGACATCTTCTTCTATCTTCTCCGTCCGTCATTCAGCCTTCTGGTCCCGCATCTTGCCCGTTGTCTTGTCCTGTCTTCTTCTCCGTCCGTCCGCCAGCCTCCTCGTCCGCATCTTGGGTCTTCTGCGGTCTTCTTCTCGGTCCGCCAGCCTTCTCGTCCGCATCTTGTGTCTTCTCCGGACCCAGCGTTTGAATTGGAATTGGCCGCCGTGTTCCCGCTCCTGGGACCCGCCCCCCTCTGACGCCACAAGAAAACTCCTTAGAAGGTCATGTGCGTCAGAGGGGGGCGGGGTCACATGAGTGTGACACGGCGGGAACTTCTTCTCCGGGCGGCGCGATTGAAATTGAATTCCCCCGCTGTGTGACGCTCTGTGACCCCGCCCCCCTCTGACGCACATGACCTTCTAAGGAGTTTACTTGTGGCGTCAGAGGGGGGCGGGTCCCAGGAGCGGGAACACGGCGGCCAATTCCAATTCAAACGCTGGGTCCGGAGAAGACACAAGATGCGGACGAGAAGGCTGGCAGACCGAGAAGAAGACCGCAGAAGACCCAAGATGCGGACGAGGAGGCTGGCGGACGGACGGAGAAGAAGACAGGACAAGACAACGGGCAAGATGCGGGACCAGAAGGCTGAAGGACGGACGGAGAAGATAGAAGAAGACGTCGGGCAAGATGTGGACGAGAAGAAAGAAGCAGCGGAAGAAACCCGAAGGAAAGAAGAAAAGAAGATTTTATTAAAAGATTTGTCAAAAACCGGCTACTGTCATTTTTAACACTTTGACATTTTTTTGGGGGTGAAATGGTAGAGGTACAATGTACCCCATTACCATTTCACACAGGGGGGGGGTCAGGATCTGGGGGTCCCCTTTGTTAAAGGGGTCTTCCAGATTCTGATAAACCTCCCGCCCGCATACCCCCACAACCACCGGGCAAGGGTTGTGGGGATGAGACCCTTGTCCCCATCAACATGGGGACATCCTCCCCATGTTGAGGGCATGTGGCCTGGTGCGGTTCAGGAGAGGGGGGGGGGCCGCACTCTGTCCCCCCCTCTTTTCTGCGGCCGGCCAGGTCAACGTGCTCGGATAAGGGTCTGGTGTGGATTTTTAGGGGGACTCCACGCCATTTTTTTTTCAATTTGGGGTGGAGTTCCCCTTAAAATCCACACCAGACCTGAAGGGCCTGGTATGGATATTTGCCGGGAACCGCACGTCTTTTTTTTTTTTTTTTTTACGGCGGGGTTCCCCTTAATATCCATTCCAGACCTGAAGGGCCTGGTAATTTAATTTGGGGGAACCCCTACACATTTTTTTGTTTGTTTTATGAATGAATCCCTTTAGAATTGTCAGAGCCGACAATTCATTATAGCCGCGTGTGAATTTTTAAATGACTTTTTTCCTTCTGAATGTCATTTTGTGCAGGGGGAGTTCTAAGTGCGGGAAAAATGCGCTATTTCACATGCTGACATTACACCCCCCCTAGGTAAGAAATTTAAAGGAATATTTCACTTTTATTGTTTCACTTTAAGAATTATTAATTTCACTGCTCCCGAAAAAACGGCCGTTTTAAAAAATAAAAAAAGCATTGATACATGTTCCCTGGGACAGGACTGAGGTCCCCAAACACTTTTTAGGACAAAACTAGCAGATTAGCCTTTAAAATGAACACTTTTGATTTCTCCCATAGACTTCTATAGGGAGTTCGGCGCGGCTTTACATATTACTTTCAATGCGCCGGCTGCTGCGCTGGTTCATGCGCCCAATTAAGCCTCCACCCGGAGTACTAATTAACGCATGAACCAGCGCAGCGCACAGAGCATAGTAAATCAGGCCCATAGTCTTGCCCTTGTGTGGAGAGTCGGGTGTCAGTCTAAGAGGACTGACAAACACAAGGAGGGGGTTGGAGTGCGGAGATGGTGTGGCTCAGTCACTGGGGAAAGCGGATGATTTTTGGTAAAGCCGCTCCGCACTGTATGGGAGTGAACTCCGCTCCCCTCCTACCGACAATACACACAGCAGCCTGGAAGTGTCTTCACCAGCTCCCGCCGACACTCCTCCTGAGCACTGACACACACACTGAAGTCCTAGCTGGGGAGCCGCACACCTCTGTGTATAGGGACTGGGAGACATTAGAGGAGGAAAATACAACGACTCTGTTGTTTGAAAATGCCACCCATTCCACATCACTGACTGCTCGCAAACTGCACTCTGTACTCACTCAGCCCGCCTCCGTTATACGACGTCCTTCAGGTCGGGATGACACACACCAGAGTTCTCCTCAGCTCTTCCTTCTGATAACCCTCGAGCTCCCTCCCTGGAATGTCCCCCCTCCCCTCACATTGCACAGGTCACAGCACGGGAGAATGGAAGCCGAGAATGTAGGTGAGTGCTTGGCCATGATACATACAGTATGCTGTTGCTGGAGCTGGTATCACTGATTAGTGCTGTGTAGGTCAGTGTATTTATTTAAGTTTCTTTCTTCTGCTGGTGGTGACCACCCATAGAAAACACTGCCTACAGGTCAGGCTGCTGCCCACTAGTCCCTATGTATTCTAGTTACTGCTGATGCTAGTGCAGCTGTGGGTGCAGAATTTACTAGAACTGAGCTGTATTTTCCTCCACTTGTAGCATCTAAAAGGGGTATTTTCCTCATCTCCCTTCCACCAGCAGTCAGCAGCTGCAGTAAAAAAAAAAAAAAAGCCAATCAGTTCTAGTAAATTCTGCCCTCCCTGTCCAGAGGTCTGTACACCCGCTGTGCTCATTATGAGGGGTTCCCACCATCCCTGTGCTGAGTTCCCCAGGTCCGTACACCCGCTGTGCTTATTATGAGGGGTTCCCACCATCCCTGTGCTGAGTTCCTGGGTCTGTACTCCCGCTGTGCCCAATATGAGGGGTTCCCACCATCCCTGTGCTGAGTTCCCCAGGTCCGTACACCCGCTGTGCTCATTATGAGGTTCCCACCTTCCCTGTGCTGAATTCCCGGGTCTGTACATCCGCTGTGCTCATTATGAGGGGTTAATTTTGTTTATTGAAAAATCTTACAAACAACAACTTATATACAATAAAACCATAATAAATAAAACATATTTACAAAATAATTGAATATGACTATACAGAACAAAACAAAAAACAAATAATAAAAAACACACAAGAACATAATAAACGATGCAAACCAAAATTGCGCACAACATAATCCCTACGGGAGAGCCAGACTAAAGAGCATCACCGTGCATATAGCCTTTTATATAAAGTGAGTGGGAACTGCCATTAAAGTAGTTGGGGCCGTTTCCTAACCTGACTACTCCCCCTCCCTGGAGAACCAGCGCGCTTCGTTGCACCCTGGAACTCTTCATCCATAGAGGATGCTGAACTAAACGAGCCCCATTCATCATCATCAACATCATCATCAGACAGCACCTTAAATTTATTCGCCAAAGGCAAAACCTCAGGACTTAAGGTAACTGTACCTCCTTTTTTTCCCTTCCTTTTACCTCTCCTCCTTTTATCCTCCAACCACTCCATATCATCCTTGGACAACCCGGAGTCAGCAGCCGCCCCACACCTATCCTCCCCTTCACACCCCTCCCCTCCACTCTCCCTTCCCCTATCTACCACCAGGCCAGCCTCTTCACCATCCTCCCCACTCCTCTGCATCCCACAATCCTTAACAGGAACCCTGCATCGAGGGAGGGGGACTGGCACCGCACCGCACCTGATGCACCTGCCTCAGCACCTCTTGCTGCCTCTGCAATTTTAGAAGACACAGAAGGATTGGACACATTCTCTGCAACTGACACCTTACCTACAGACTGGGAAGACACTGACACATTGGGAATTGGCACAGACTGGGGCACCACAGACTGGGAAGACACTGACACATTGGGAATTGGCACAGACTGGGGCACCACAGACTGGGGGGATACTGACACATTGGGAATTGGCACAGACTGGGGAGACACGGACACATTGGGTGTTGGCACAGACTCAGATGGACTCACAGGCCCTCCAGCTGTTGAGCACTGAGCATCCTCCATGTCCAGGCGGAAGAACTCTCTCATGAGCTCAGGCTTGTTGTGCATTGCCTCAGGACACTGACTGTAAGGATGTCCCACCACATTGCACAGATTGCACCTTATGAGGTTACAATCCTTAACCAGATGTCCTATTCCCTGACACAGAGAGCACTTCATCACTGGACAGGAGGATGCAAGGTGACTTTTGTCTCCACACTTATTGCAGAGCTTTGGTTGGCCCGGATAGAAGATGGTCAGCCTGTCCCTCCCCAGGAAAGCCGAGGATGGCAGATGCTGGACAACATTATCAATGATCTTTAGTTTTAACTGAGCAGACCATCCCTCCGTCCATATTCCCCGGTCATCCAGAATCTTTTTTAGGGGGCTCAGGACGTCTCCATACCTCCTCAGCCATATACATAAATCCCCCTGGGGTATGGACTCATTGCGGACCAGAATTGTGACCATTTTAATGAGTGGCTGGCGGAAGACAAGCTTGGGCATGAGCCCCTTCCAGTCCGGCAGGCCCCTACACACGTGCTCATACTTCTCCCAAAATATGTCCAAAGACTCCGGGCGGAGAAAGGACAAATCATACTCATAGGAACCTGCCGGACTGATCAGGGCGAAGATATCTGCGGGCATGAACCCCATCTGTAGAATCTTATCCACCACCGCCCTCCTATGTGGGGGGATTCCACCGCCTTCCCACCTCAGCTGCACAACATTCCTCCTTTTAAACAGGGAGGAAGACAAAACATTCCCATGCTCATTCCCTGCTTGTTCCCCCTTCCCAGATCCTGCAGCAGCAACACCAGCATAGGATTTTTTGACACCCCCAGTATTTGCAGTCCTGTCCTTAGACACAGTCACACCTGCTGGCAAAGAGTCTGATTCAGCTGGGATAGCAGAGTCAGGACCCACCCCCTCCCCTTGCTCTGTACACACAGCTCCAGTCCTGTCCACTGCACACTCCTGGGGAGTTGTGGCACTACTGCACCCAGCATCTCCTTCATCATTCACAGGTACAACCGCTGTGCCTGGTCCAGGCAAAGTCCCTGTATTGTCCATGGACCTCTATGCAGACTGATGCCAGTTAATAACTGATGACAGTTATTAGCAGATGCATTGTCATTAAAGTTCACACCATCTTGCACACACACTGCACCTGCTTGCTGTGTTGTCACCGCAGCAATGTTATGGCTGATGGTGGGGTCAGATTTCTCCCCAGTTGTTGCAGACTTTATGGTGGATCTCGGTCTGGGCACAGGTTTTTCTTCAACAGGGCCAGGAACGGTGTCCATCTTATCATCATCCGGGGAAGTCGCATCAGGAGGGGATTCCAGCTTGGTGATAAACTCCATCATGGCAGTTCCACATTGCTGGGGAGGGAGAGGGACAGAGGCCTCCGCCATTGAGGGCTCAGCAGATTCCAGAGGTGTTGAACTGATGGGCTCATTCTCCGGGCCCACCGTCTCACTCACTGCTGACTCTGCCTGTACCTGCATCTCCTCGCTGGTCTCCCCATCCTCCATGCATGAAGCGGCTCCTCTTCTCATGCGATTAAATCGCTCCTCATTTTTATATTTCTCTTTAAAAATTCCGCTATTCTCCTTCAGAGATCACAGCAAATCCTTCTGCCTCCTCACAGCTTGCTCCAGGTCCTTCAGCTCAGGTCTCAGAGCCGGTCTTTTCTTGCTGTACATTTTCGCACAAATCTGCTTTTTCTTTCTGAACTCGGCCACCATGCCCATCAACTTCTCCTCTTCCTTCTCAATCCGCTTCAGCTTGCTGACAGTCCTCTGTCTAAAGGCCGACAGGGACTCATCTCGCCTTTGGCTAGGCCCAGATTCTTCCACAGGCCTATCCAGGGGGGCCCCGCCCGGCTCCTCCCCAGGATCCAGCATCCCTCCTGGGGCAGAGAAGCTACTCTAGCCCCTGGTCTCTGGAGCACAGGAGCAAAGGAACTAGCAACCACACCCTCACTGACAAGGAGTGGAATGGCAGTTTCCCACCATCCCTGTGCTGAGTTCCCCTGGTCTGTACACTCGCTGTGCTCATTATGAGGTTCCCACCATCCCTGTGCTGAGTTCCCGGGTCTGTACACCCGCTGTGCTCATTATGAGGTTCCCACCATCCCTGTGCTGAGTTCCCGGGTCTGTACACCCGCTGTGCTCATTATGAGGTTATTACCATCCCTGTGCTGAGTTCCCCTGGTCTGTACACCCGCTGTGCTCATTATGAGGTTCCCACCATCCCTGTGCTGAGTTCCCAGGTCTGTACACCCGTTGTGCTCATTATGAGGTTCCCACCATCCCTGTGCTGACTTCCCGGGTCTGTACACCTGTTGTGCCCATTATGAGGGGTTCCCACCATCCCTGTGCTGAGTTCCCAAGTCTGTACACCTGCTGTCCCCATGAGGGATTCCCCAACAATGGGCACTGATGGGCACTAAGAGGTGGCACTGATGAGGCTGCACTGATAAATGGCACTAATGGAGACTTATAGATGGCACTGATAGGCGACACTAATGGGACTGCACTGATCAACAGTGCCTTGATTATTTGTGTACGTATACCCTGTACAGGGCCGACACTATCTATAGACAAGGTAGGCAGCAGCCTACAGCGCACATTAGTCAGGGGCGCCATGCCAGATCCCCCCCAGGCTCCCACATACGCTGCATGCGTATCATGCGCTGGGCCAGTGACTGACTCCCCTCCCCCAATGGTAGCAGTCTATAAAAAAGGTGGTGTATACATGGACAGTGCAAAGGGGGTGGAGCCAAGGGGGGGGGGGCGGCAAAATGAGGTTTTGCCTAGGGTGTCAAAAATCCTTGCACCGGCCCTGCCACTTACTCCTGCAGAACCTAAATTATGGCAGAACAGGTATCCGGGATTATGAGGCCCAGAGCCTGGGGGGAGATGCCCGTCGAGAACTTCAAGTCCTGCAGACTTCTCCCTGTTGCAAGGTACCGCAACGTAGCAACTAACCGCTGCTCAGCAGTGATGGCTTCCCGCGTAACGGTGTCCTGCCTGGTGATATATGGCGACACCGAAGCCAAAAGCTGCTGAAATACGGGGTCCAACATCCTCAGAAAATTCCCGAAATCATCAGGGTTGTTTTCTTGGATCTCCCGCAGCAGAGGCATATGAGCGAACTGGTCCCTACGAAGAAACCAGTTCTTGGTCCACAACCTCCTCCTTACCCTGTTCATGGACCGGAGCCGGGATACAGCGCACATCCGATTAACAAGCACAGCACGATCTCGGCGACGAGAACGTACCTGCAACTTGGCTAGAAAACGGTCGTCAAATCAGATCGGACTAAAAAAAACGCCCTGAAGAGCAGAAAGGCCTCTGAAGAACGACCTGCAAAACAGGAACGTGCACACAAGAACGCACTGCCAAAACAAATACGTCCTGAATACAAGCACTGTAAGACAGATACGAACCCAAAAGCACAAACTGTACGACAGAAAATGAAATTTAAAGCACGAAGACTGAAAAGCGCGAATCGTCTCTCACCAAAGTTTTACTAACACGCAGCAACACGATATCAGCAAAAGAGGCCGTCTTGCCCATGGAAATGACCCTTTATAGTGCCGTCGTACGTGCTGTACGTAACCGCGCTTTGCTAGAGCTTTTTGAAAAAACGGACGCCGGACCCGACGAAGAGGACACCCGAAGCCGCATACGGACGCCGGACCCGACGAAGAGAACACCCGAAGCCGCAGAAGGACGCCAGACCCGACGAAGAGGACACCCGAAGCCGCAGAAGGACGCTGGACCCGACGAGGCCGCCGATGGACGCCCCGCAAGACACCAAAACTGTAAGTACAAAAAAAACTTTTTTTCCACAGGATTGGGGGCAACTTTAGGGGTGCGCGGTATACACGGGAGCGCGTTCTACCGCGATAAATACGGTAATTACAATTCTTAATATAATAGTTCACAGCAGGGCATTCCAGCGCCCACCAAGACTAACTGTGAGGGCTTACAGTGTTGTGGCAACACCAACACCTAGGGCCCAAATTTCTGCAGAGTATATACGGCAGGCCCCTACTTTCAAACATCCAACTTACATACGACTCCTACTTGCAAACGGAAGGAGACAACAGGAAGTGAGAGGAAATCTACTCCTAGGAAGGGAAATTCTCTTCTGTAAGAGGTGTCTCCTGTCCACAGATGCTTTACAACCAGGGGCGGACTGGGGGGGGGGGGTGGAAAAGTGGAGATTTCCCCCCGGGCTGCTCTGATTCCCTGTAAAAGGGCCGCTATGCGGCCAGATCAGAACTGCGCATGTGCAGTTTCCAGACCCGGCCAAGTGCTATTGCTCGAGCAGGTCCGGCAGGACCCCGTTAACAGGGCTGGATCCAGGATTGCAGTGATTCCTACATGATCTCCATCCCGTGCTGTAGCTGCGCTGTGTCCTGTAACAGAGATATTAGCTGTACCTGTTACAGGGAGAGTGTTCCGTCTTACAGAGCACAGCCCTGGCCCCTCCTCTCCACTAATGGGAGAACAATCAGCTCTGCCTCCTCCCACCCCTCTCTCTTGTGCCCGCCCACACTCGATGCAGCCTGTGTCCTGGGAGTGTGAAGGAGATATGCGGGCGGGAAACTTTAAAGTCGGCAGCCAGTGCCACAGTGTCATATCCTAAACATGAAGACACTGAGTGACTGAGTCTGAGCCAGTGAGCCTCCTGCTGGGACTGTACAAGTGAGTGAGCTGTGACCAGACTCTCCCCTCCTCCCTCTCTTCCTTCCTACTCCCCCCTCAGCCTTATCATTTTTATTTTTTTTTCCCACTTCAGACTTCGCCAATAACGGACTTCCCCGACTGAGGATGGGGAGACCCACTCACGGTACAACCGCCCACATCGTCTCGTTTATGGCTTCGCATCATATGTGGTTATTTCTTCATAACGATTTCTTTTCCTTTTTTTTTTTTTTTATATATTATTATATTTTTCCTCTCTGATATTTTTATATTCTTTTTCTAGTACAAATACAACGTTTATCTTTTTTTTTTTTTTCTACAGACATATTATGATCATGGGCTCCTTCCCCTCGGGGAGATATATGCTCAATATAGTTACTAGCCTCTCTTCCCCCCCCCCTCTTCTCCTCCCCCTCCCTTCCCTCCCTCCCACCCAGATCTGTGTGCTGTTATCGTATTTATTTTCTCACCTATTAATTTCTGTCATACCTTGTACAAATTTTTCGGATGATTTAAAGACTTTCCATTTCTCCCACATCTCTCTGGATCTATCCTCTTCTCCTATCTCCCCTCGAGCGAGGTACTCCATTTCTGCTGTATAATCCACCCTCTCTATCCACTCTTTTATTGATGGCCTTTTTGGGTGAAGCCAATTTTTTGGTATTAGACCCTTAGCTGCATTTAGTAATGCCGGGACTAAAGTTATTCCATACTGTTTTTTAGCTTTATTTGTTCCATGAAATAAACAGGTCGTGGGATTACATAAGATCTTCTCCCCTGTGATTTCTTCAATATATATATAAGATTTCTTCCCAATATTCTTTTATTCTCGGGCAGTCCCACCAGACATGCATTGTTGTTCCCTTTTGCTTACAATTCCTCCAGCAGAGGTCAGAGTTGTTTGGATGTATTTTGCACATTCTTACTGGGGTCAGTTGCCAACGTACCATGCACTTATAATTGGCTTCAATGGTAGTTATGTCTGAAAAATAGTTATACACTGCTCCTATCATCTTTTTACCCATATCATTTCCCCATTTTTCTACGAATGGCAATGGCCCAGATTCAAGAAGCACTTGCGCGGGAGCAAGTGTGATTTGCGCCGCGCAAGTACTGATTTGCTCCCAGGCAAATTTGCGGCTGATTCTGTAAACCAGTTAAGCCTGAAATTCTGCCATTTTCCCGCGCACGCAGCCTCGCTGCTCCGGCGCAATTATTGCGCAATTTTGCGCGGGGTGTAAGTTGCGCCTTCATGGAATTCCCTCAGCGAATATGCAAATTAGGCACTGCCGATGCTTCAGAAACATGCGCGTGTGATGCGCATCTTGCGCTGGAAGCGCGCAAGCTTTTTTCCCCGGGCAAACTTGCTCCTGCTAAAAGCAGGGGCAAGTTAGCAAAAGATGGCCAAATGTCATCTGCAGGAGCGCGCAACTTCAGCAGCACCTAGACAGACGAGCTGAACAAGCAGAGCACCCACATTTTCGGGACCTCACATCTGTGCACCAACATGCCAGGGGCAGCTATGGTTCTTGATATTCTATTGACTGAGCCGACTCGTAGGAGGGCACGGGAGAGGATTTACAGAGGGCGCTACAACCTTTTTGAGATGAGTGATAATGAGGTGTATCGCATGTTTCGCTTCAGCCCTGAAGTCATCCTTGAGTTGGTAACAATCCTGCAGGATGACATCAGCAGCCCGACCCATCGGGGACAGGCAGTGCAGCCACTGGTGAAGGTAGTGGCAACCCTTCATTTTTTGGCAAGTGGCTCATTTCAGCGCACAGGTGGAATGGTGGCGGGGATGTCCCAATCCAGCATGAGCAGGTGTGTGCACCAAGTGATCCCTGCAATACTCAGACGCATGGGCACACAATTTATCAAACCAACCACGGCTGACCTGCGGCAGAAGGCAATCAGTGATTTTTATGAAATAGCCAGATTCCCACGCACTGTGGGTGCAATAGATTGTACCCATGTGGCACTACGCCCCCCCCGGCTCCTCGAGCATATCTACTGCAACAGGAAGCATTGGCATTCGATAAATGTGCAGGTGATTGTGGATGCACATGGCCTCATATGGCATGTCCGTGCCAAACACCCAGGGTCAAGCCATGACAGTTTTATTTACCGACACAGCCCCATCCCAACCGAGTTTGACCAGAACATGTATGGAGACAGCTGGCTGATTGGTGAGTGACATGGGTGTCAGGTATGACTGCCCCCCCCCCCCCCCATGATGCAGACATCACAAGGGGCACATGCACGACTAACATCCTCCTGTCTTTTCCCTTCCAGGTGACTCTGCATATGCCCTGGGACCTCACATGATGACCCCATTTCGTAACCCTCAAACACCAGGAGAGGAAAGATTTAACGAAGCCCATGCACGTACCCGTGCGGTGGTGGAGCGCACATTTGGCATCCTTAAATCTCGATTCAGATGTCTGGATAAATCAGGGGGGACCCTGTTGTATTCACCCAACTTTGTGTGCCAAATCGTCGGGGCATGTTGTATTCTCCACAATTTTGCTGAGAGAAGGGGCATGCACATTGAGCTACGCAATGACCTTACCCCCGAACCACGCAACCCCCCCCCCCAATAAACACTACCGGATCTTCTGAGGGAAGAGCAATCCGGAATGGTCTTGTGGAACGTATCTTTGCACATTAAACACACCCTGATCTTGTCACAAGTATAATGCATGTATGCACACCACTGTAGTCCCTAGCACACACACGACACATGCACCCCAAATTGGATTAGACCCAACAATACCCCATGGTATTAGGGAGCAGCAACGCCGCGTCAAGGCTCCAATTATGTTGCTGTCCATTCATACACCTTTCACATGGCAGAGGGTGACACCCCTTTTCCAGCAGGAGTGCCACCCCCCCCCCCATTCACACACCAGTCACACTGTAGTATACACTCCTCACCGTGTGTAGGGACTACAAATAAATATAAAAGCTCATATTCTGAGCATCTAACAAAAAAAATAAAACTCATATTCTGAGCATATAATAATTGTTCAAATTATATCATTTTTTTGATTTCTTCTTTGGGCCAAGGGTGCCCCGGCTCTGGCTCCTCAATCTCCGTGGTGCGGAGGAGGCATGGGGTGGGGATGGAGGGGGGGGAGGAGCATTGTGATACATTTGCCTATATGTCTCAGCATACTGCTCCCTGCTAGCCATGGGTAGAGGTAGAAAGGAATGTCATGTGTGATTCATTCCTCTGACAGGTTATTGACGTGCTAATGTCCCCTCACTATTCTAAAGGTTAATTGATCTATTGTGTTGTGTAAAGAAGATCTGTGTTTACCCTTAAAAGATGTGTATTGTATCATCAGGCTAAATGATTAGAGAAGTAGTATGTTAATTATTCTGATTGCTTCAGTGTATTAATTAACTCCCCTGATGTCTTTATCTAAAGAAACGTGTCTGCATGGTCGGCTCCGACTTGTCTCCTATAATCTGTATGGGAAACCCCACTGTGTGAGGGGGGCGTTCCTAACAGGCTGTAACCACATATAAGCTGAGGTTTTGTGTCAATAAAGTGTCTTGTTCTAGCAGTAAGCTTGTCTCATGTGTGGCTTTCTGGGCGATTCCAGGGATATCCCTCCTCGTGGAATATTGGGGTGATTTTCGTTATGGGAAGAAGGGAACGTTGACGGGGATATCATACCGATACCGTCACAATTGGTTGGTAGCAGCGGGATCTTCCCTTCTATTCCCCTTTACACCCAGATTCCAAGCAGACACTGGAAGAACTACTGGAAGTTCGTGGAAGGATTGCTAGCAACAAAACCAAGCGGGTCATCATAGCAGAATCAATGGAGCTAGACCAGGAGGACGGGATTGCAGCAACGCCAGCAGTACAAGAGATGGAGACACCAGTGATTCAGGAGGAGGAATCGCCAGCCAACAAGCTAATGAGAGAGAAGCTAGCTTGGTTCGGGCCGAACCCAACGCCGGATGTGGTGCTGAAAGTGATGGACATGTTAGTAAACGCAGAGCTACAGGAGGCTAAAGAAATAAGAGACGCGGAGCTACAGAAGGATAAACAAATAAGAGACGCAGAGCTACAGGAGGATAAACAAATAAGGGACGCAGAACTACAGAAGGATAAACAAATAAGGGACGCAGAACTCCAGAAGGCTAAAGAAATAAGAGACGCGGAGCTACAGAAGGATAAACAAATAAGGGACGCAGAACTACAGAAGGATAAAGAAATAAGGGACGCAGAGCTACAGTTAAAACTGGCAGCAGTCCAACAAGCAGCCGCACCTTCTACGAACAGTGAGTACAGCACAGCAGACGCAAGGAAGATTCCGTTTAGCGCTTTTAAAGCTTTTGATGAAAAGGACTGTGAGATTGATAACTACCTGACGGATTTTGAGCGACAATGTAACCTGCACCGAATAGCTAGAGGAGAGTGGGTTTCAATATTGTCAGGCAAACTGTCAGGCAAAGCTTCTGATGCTTTCCGGACCGTGCCAGATCAGGATATCCATAGCTACGCCAGGGTTAAAGAAGCGCTCCTGGCTCGTTATGCAGTAACCCCAGAGTCCCACCGACAGAAGTTCAGGGACTCACGCAAAACCACGAAAGACTCTTACGCAGAATGGGCATGCCAGTTATCCCTGTCGGCCTCTAACTGGGCTAACAGCAGCCAGGCCACCACCGCAGAGGACATTTTGCAACTAATGCTCCTGGAGCAATTTTACAATCACATCCAGACGGACGTCAAGGATTGGGTGAGAGATCGCAGGCCCATGACTCTACCAGAGGCCGCGAAGTTGGCGGATGAATATGCGGATACTTGCAAGACAAACCAGGTCACACCACGGGTACAACCCCCACAACCAACGGCGCCCTCACACCCACCAGCCGCTAGATACCAACCGCCTAACAGATCGATGACATATAGCCCTCGCTACCCACGCCAGGAGGACAACGAACAACGCTGCTTCCGGTGCAAACAGTTGGGTCACTTCAAGCAGAATTGCCCCATGAATGACAACACCAGGTCAAATTGGTCTCAACCTGGGTACCGCCCACCAGCAGCAGCCCATTGTGTAGACTCAGCTTGGGATCCCCAGGAGCTGGGTCAGGAAGAACCATTGGGCACCCCTTACGAAGCCCTCATGGTACAATCTGTTATTACGGACAACAGGGAACACCATTGTCAGCTGGTCATGGGCGACAGCCATGAGCCGGAGGGGCCTTGGAGGGAGCTGGGCAGAAAGAGGCACCGCCAGCTACCCCCCAAGAAGAAGAGGTCCCGGAAGTCATATAACCAGCGGACCTGGGAGGAGAAGAAGCGACTGGAGGAGATGGAATCGCAGCGGGCGCCCCAGATGCGGGCCGAGATGTTCGCCAAGGGCCCACCGGTGGCCCCTTACACCACCACCCAGTTCCTGATGATGAAGGACCACGTGGAAAGCCTGCAGGACATGAGCAAGCAGGATCTGATCCGTGAGTACATAGAGCTGGAGGAGTGCATAAGCCGCATGGAGGAGGAGAACAACCACCTGAGGTCACAGCGGGCTGACCCCCCCAGGCTCCATGAACTGGAGATGGAGCTGGAGAAGCTCAAAGAGGAGAACCGGCGGCTGCGGAGGGAGCAGGGGGTGGCTGACCTTATGGGGCTCTGAGTCCCCTCCCCCCCGGACTCTGAGCACCAGTGCTACAGCATTTCAACAAATATAACTTTTTCTTCTTTTTTTATGAATCTCCTGTGATTGTCGCTTCAGAGCCATAACCTGCCCCCTCCCATAGCGGGACACCTAGACGGCGGCGCACAGACCCATTCGCTGTCTTCACACTGACTTCTGGTGACTTTGCAGATCGCACAAAGACTTGGGGACTGACCGGCGTGTGATCTGACGACCCGGTGACATACCTGAGTCTGAAGCAGTTGCCAAGGGAGGTCAGTCACGCCAAACGGAGTTAACCTCGGACTAAAAGCTCTGAACCCGTCAACCCTACTGGACCAGGGAAGGTCCAACCGGGTTTGCCGGAGCAGGGAGCAAAAGGGGGGCCATTGTGATACATTTGCCTATATGTCTCAGCATACTGCTCCCTGCTAGCCATGGGTAGAGGTAGAAAGGAATGTCATGTGTGATTCATTCCTCTGACAGGTTATTGACGTGCTAATGTCCCCTCACTATTCTAAAGGTTAATTGATCTATTGTGTTGTGTAAAGAAGATCTGTGTTTACCCTTAAAAGATGTGTATTGTATCATCAGGCTAAATGATTAGAGAAGTAGTATGTTAATTATTCTGATTGCTTCAGTGTATTAATTAACTCCCCTGATGTCTTTATCTAAAGAAACGTGTCTGCATGGTCGGCTCCGACTTGTCTCCTATAATCTGTATGGGAAACCCCACTGTGTGAGGGGGGCGTTCCTAACAGGCTGTAACCACATATAAGCTGAGGTTTTGTGTCAATAAAGTGTCTTGTTCTAGCAGTAAGCTTGTCTCATGTGTGGCTTTCTGGGCGATTCCAGGGATATCCCTCCTCGTGGAATATTGGGGTGATTTTCGTTATGGGAAGAAGGGAACGTTGACGGGGAT
Organism: Rana temporaria; assembly: GCF_905171775.1. NCBI lineage: Eukaryota > Metazoa > Chordata > Amphibia > Anura > Ranidae > Rana > Rana temporaria. The sequence continues at coordinate 370,198,815 of NC_053489.1, forward strand.
ATCATACCGATACCGTCACAAGCATCAACCCCTACTTCCAGACTCCTCGCAGGTGGTGGCTGCATGCCCTCCATGGCGTTGGCCAGGCGGGCGAGGATGGTGTTGGTCTGGGCCAACATCCGCATTTGGCGGGTGGTGGTGTCCCGCTGATGACGGCGGGTAACTCTCCCCTCCTCCCGCACTGCAGCGGTGTTGGCCTGCACAGCAGCGGTGTTGGCCTCCACCGCAGCTGCCATCCTGCTTAATAAAGCGGGGGCGTTCTCCTGAGCCACCAAGTAGGTGACTATGGCCTTGGAGTTGCCACTTATTTCAGCCAGGCTCTGTGAGACATGTTTGTCCCGGTCTGCATGCAGGGTGAGGGCATGCTGCACAGAGGTGGAGGTGGATGCCATGCTGTCCGCCAGACGTCTAACATCTCCCACCATGGCCCCTATATGGCGGGTCTGCAGGGCCTGCTCCTCCAGCAGACCGTCACGGAGGCTGGAGGATATATGCCTGGTTTTGGACAGAGCCTTCCTGGGAGGAGAGGCTCGGGCACGGACAGAGGGAGAAGGGGAGGGGTCCACAATGGAGGGGCTTGCCCTGGAGGGGGATGACGTGCTGGCCGGGGGGGTGGTGGGTTGATCAGGGATGGTGGTATCCTCCTGGAGGGAGCCAGAGTCCTCCTGGATGAGGAAAAAGGAATCCTCCTCCAAAACCACTTCCTCCACCATACTTGGCCCCGGTAGGATCTCCTCCTGGACCAGCATTGCCATAATGTCCATGGGGCCTGACTGGACCCCTGGCTCAGGTATGGATGGCGTGGGTCGCCCCGCAGCCGAAGACGGCCCAGCTTCATCATCCTCATCACCACCTGTGGATGACACCAAAACGAAAGATTTTGCTGGTGCAACACACTGCTCACATGTTCACTTCTACCCCCTCCCATGATGCACAGCAGATATGAATCAAAAATAATAGTTCCATCTTCACTTCTACCCACAAATATGTTCACTTCTACCCCCTACCATGATGCACAGCAGATATGAATCAAAAATAATAGTTCCATCTTCACTTCTACCCACAAATATGTTCACTTCTACCCCCTCCCATGATGCACAGCAGATATGAAACAAAAATAACTTACCAGTCCCCAAGTTCCCAACAGTGGAGTCGTACCCTGCAAGTCCCTCCACCTGCTCCTGCACAAAAGTTTGGGCAATAAGCTCCTCCTCATGATTTAGGCGGATCTTACATCGTGGTCCACCTCCCGTGCCACCGGTATGTTTTCGGATAAGAGCCAGTTTATCCCGGACCCTGCGCCTCATATCATTCAGTTTTTTCTGGATGTCATCCCAGGAACGATCTTCATTACCCAGGGCATTGATGTCCAGGGCTATGGCTTCAAAGATAGCCCTCCTTTGGGCAACGGTGGTGTTTGCCCGCTGGGCACCATATAGGAGTTCTTTATGTTGCTGGAGTGCAGCAATTAGGATGTCCATCTCCGCAGCCACGAAGTTTGCCTTTCTTTTTTTAGTTCCTTTGGGAGGTGCCATCTCTTCAAAATGGGCTGAATTTCCTTGCTCAGGGGGGGTTGGAAAAAGCAGGATGAAATTCAGCAAAGAACTTGCGCAAGTCTGCTCCTATTTATTTGCTCAGTGCAAGCAGCTGAGCAGGATTTGCCCTGAAAGTATGCTAGGCGCAGTTTGACGCATGCGCAGACGGCAGCGCTCTAACTGCGCATGCGCGCGCCCGGCGGAAACCTCTGCTGAGCCGAAAAATCCTCATTTACATAGGGGCACACCCACTTTCACTTGCGCGGCCTTGCGCCCTCAGCTTTGCCTTAAACAGGAGCAAATTAAATGAACAAACGATTCCTGAATCAGGTGGCAATTTGGCAAAATTGCCCCAGCGCAGAGAAATTCAGCTGAGCAGCTCATGTGTAAGTAATGGGCAAATCTACCTGAATCTGGGCCAATGTCTCCTGGGTCTCCAATTCTGTTAGTATTCCATATAGTATATGATATCCCATGTGTCAAAGGCTTATCCATGCTGCATATCTTTTCTATTGGGTTTAATGTTTTATTATCCCGTATCGGCTGTGGTAACGTGCTCACAAAATGTTTCAACTGAAAATACTCCCAATCACTCAAGTGTTGATCACCTTCTCCTATTTTTATGTCCTGTCTTACTTTTATTTTTCCACGTGTAACAATATCTTTTAATTTTTCCCCCCTAATTGCTTTCCCAACAGTGTACTATTGCCTGGTGGAAAAAAATCTGTGCCTGCTAATGGGATCAATAGGGTGTTATACTCCCATTTTCCCGTCTAAATACTGTGTCCCATATTTTAAATACATTCTTTGTTATACAGTGTGTATCCGTGCCCAACTTCCTAATTTTCGGTGGTATCCAAACATTCCTATTTAATTGTGTCCTACTTAGTGTATCTTCCATCTGAACCCACTTATTTTTGGTGTGTGTATTTGTCCATTCTACTAACCTTGCTAGAATTACAGCATAGTAATATCTTTTTATATCCGGGAGCGCCAACCCACCACTTTTTTTTTTTCATACTCAACAGTGTATAGCTTACTCTAGCCTTTTTACCTGCCCAAATATATTTTAGGATTAATGTTTTAATTATTAAAAAAAAAAAATTGTGGAATTCTTATAGGGAGCATTTGAAATTTATAGGTTATTTTCGGTAGTATCATCATTTTAACAGCATTGATCCTACCGATCCAGGAGATAGGTTTCCTTGCCAGTCTTTTTAAATCTTGTTTCATTTCATTAATTAAGGGGACATAATTGGCCAGATAAAGTTTTTCCACTGCAGGTGTGATCTTAATTCCTAAGTATGTTATAAATTCTTTTTCCCACGTAAATGGAAATTCTTTCTGCAATTCTTCCGCTTCTTCTTTACCTATACCCAAATTCAGGATTACCGTTTTTATCGGGTTTATTTTAAAATTAGAAAGTTCCCCGTATCTTTTTATTTCCTTTATAACATTGGGTAGTGCACTTCTGGGATTGGTCAAATATAGGAGTATGTCGTCTGCGTACGCCGCCACCTTGTGTTCATCATCGCCCAATCTCACCCCCCCTATATCCGGATTTTCACAGATTTTTGTTAGTAGTGGTTCCAGTGTTATTACATACAGGAGGGGCGAGAGCGGGCAACCCTGTCTGGTTCCATTTTTCATTTCAAACACAGATGACACACTCCCATTGACCTTCACCCTGGCCGTCGGGTGGCAATATAGATTCCTTACCCACTTCATAAATTTTGGTCCCAGACCTATGCTTCGTAAGGTATCCATCATAAACCCCCAGTCGACTCGGTCAAATGCTTTTTCGGCATTTATTGACAAGAGTACGACTGGGGGTTTCTTTTTTTTTTTTCCGCTGTAATAGGAGAATTGTCCTTATGCTATTATCTCTCCCTTCCCTGCCTTTTACAAAACCGGCCTGATCAGTATTTATCAGCTCAGGCATTAAACTTTTTATCCTTGTTGCCAATATTTTTGCGTATACCTTTAAATCGGCATTCAACAATGCTATTGGTCGATAATTGGAACACAAGGTTCCATCTTTTCCTGATTTAGGAATAATAGTAATATTGGCAAGAAGCGATTCTTTTCTAATTTCTTCTTCCTCTCCTATTTTAAAAAAATAATTGCACATCTCTGGGACCAATAGTTCTTTAAATTTTTTATAGTACTTAATCGGCAAACCGTCAGGGCCTGGGCTCTTACCCCCTGGTGTCTCCTGGAAAGTTCTATAAATCTCTTCCTGTGTGATTGGCTCCTCTAGGGATTCAATATAATTTTGCGCTATCTTTGGCAGATTAACTTCTTCTAAGTACTCTTTAATTTTTCTTTTTCTGATGTCTTCTTGCTCTTGAGTCTCATTGGTTCGAATGGTGTATAATGTGCTATAGAATGTCTGAAACGCCTCTGCAATTTCAGAGGTTTTATATTTCAACCGACCTTCATGGTTTTTTATTTTTTCAATGTAATTTCCCCCACTTATATCTTTCTTTTGCAAAATTTTTACATATTTTTCTAGCTGCGAGTTTCATCAAGTCTTTGAGCTGGGCCCTCTTTATCACTATTTTCTGATACATTTCACTTTCTCCTCATTCTTTATGTGCTTGCTCCAGTTCGTGCAGTTGCGTTGTTAATTTTTTCATGTTTAATTCTCTTGCCTTTTTCATCCCTGCTCCTATAGAAATTAATTTCCCTCTGATATATGCCTTATGGGCTTCTCATACTGTAGCTGTGCTTACATCCGATGTGTTGTTTATCATGAAATATTGTTCCAAGTCGTTTTTGACTGTCTTGCTTACCTCTGTGTCCTCTATTAGTTCTTCATTTAAATTCCACGTTCCTTTTCTTTGCTCTCTCTCTTTAAATCTTATTTTCACTATTACCGGCGCATTATCTGAGATTGTTATTACACCTATTGTTGTTTTAACTATGTCTTCCAATAACTCATGATCTACCATCATATAATCCAATCTTGAGTATGTACCATGTACAGACGAGTGATATGTGTAATCTTTTTTATTTGGGTGTGTGATCCTCCATGGATCTATTAATTGCTGGTTAAACATTTTTTTTCTTAGTTTTCGAAGTTGTTTAGTATCACACATTAGTGCACCGGACGTACTATCAAGGTGGTGTTCCATTGAAAAATTGAAATCTCCGGATCGGGGTTTGACCGGATGCAGGAGGGAGTGAGAGTTAGAGCGGTGGTGTGAGCATGTGAGGATCTCGCCTCCCCTCCCCTGTGTGCGATCCATGCTGTAGAGCTCCGCTCGAGTATGGATCTCTTCCCCCGGAAAGCATTGCAATAACGCTTCATCTCTACCTTGTCTCCCCCTGGCTAGCTGGAGCCAGAGCCTGGATGCTGCTCGGTGTCGAGCGGTGAGCCCCCTGGCTGTACATGCAAGCTCCTGCTTACCTTATCGGAGCCGGCTTTCGCTACACAGAGGTGCGGTGAGTGACAGGTACTGACGTCACTGAATCCTGAGATTACGCGGGATTTCAGGACCCCGAGGGCGCGAGCGAGCGCGTCTTTCCAGCTCACCGTCGCACGGTTTGGAGCTGGAGAGGTGCACCGGCGAGGAAAAATTACTGGCTCTACCAGCACCAACGGAGGGCTTCAACAGAGGAGCCAATAGAGGAGCCAACAGAGGACTTCCACACGACTTCTTAAGGGTACTGGTAAGGAGACATCTGTTGCACCTGTCACAGCATGCTGTAGCAAGCAGATAACGCCTCTGGTGGCTACCTGTGTTCCTTGTATCTGAATCATTGTTGGATTTTAGTGGCTCTTATCACTTTCAACCTTGAGTGTTACCTAATGTGCCCCTCAAGATTTTTCTATCCTTGTATGAAGGCGCAAAGCTATTGAATCATAAACCTAGGATATCATTACTTCATTAGTAGTAACATTGAATAATTTGCAAATATCCTGCAACTTGTATGTGACGTGAGATCTGATGCCACTATCTGTTATCAATCATTAGGAACCTTTTATCCTTCTCTTGAGACGCTCACTATCCCTCCAGTCCCATAAGAAGAAAGTATTTATTATGCCTAAATTAAAGAGTGGTCAAGAATACAGACTGGTGCACATAGCTGGAGAGAGAGGTTGAATTTTGACACAAGCTGGTTAAAAGACAGCTAAAATTGTTGCTCACTCCTCGTCTAATATGTTCACCATGTCTAAAAATGCGCCCCACTCAGAGGGGGCTCCTGTCACAAGGTCAGCTAAGGACAAGGATAAAGAGAAAGGTAGCCAGGCAGCCGCAGCCAACCTGGATCGCTTCTTTCACCCCCCAAAGTCCACGACCCACTCCCCTGTTAAGGGGGGAGCATCATCCGCTGCAGCGCATCCTAAGGGTTCGTTAGGCTTGTCAGCAGACAGGCGGAGTTTGGGGTCAGCAGTAGCCTCTAAATCACCCGACCCAACTTAACTGGGCCTAAAACCCAAGCAAACAAGGGTTCTGGGGGGGAGAAGAACGAGACTGTGGTAACATCAGCTGAATTGACTACTCTAGGATCAACTGTAAATATTGGCCTTGAGCCAACTCAGGAGCCTACACTGAAAGACGTTCTAAGCGCTGTAAATGACTGCAAAATACTAATGGTTGGCTTTGATAATCAACTAAAGAGCCTGAAGGATGAACTTGTTCTAATACATCAGGATATGAGTAATACTTTGGAAAGGGTGGTGACCTTGGAAGAGCGAACAAGTGCCCTTGAGGACACTTTATATCCGATTGAGAACAAAGCAAGAGAGTTGCAGGAAAAAATCCACTACCAATCATCCAAGTTAGATGAAATGGAAAATAGGCTTAGAAGGAGTAATATTCACGTGATCGGCCTTCCAGAACGGTGCGAAGGCACCGACACCATAACATTTATGGAGGGGTGGCTCAAAGAGATCTTGGACAACATTACTTTTTCGCCTTTTTTTTCAATTGAAAGAGCGCACAGGGTTCCTTCAAAACCCCTGCAGCCAGGTGGACGCCCTAGACCCTTACTCTTTAAATTCTTTAACTATGCTGACAAAGTCACCCTGCTTCAAAAAGCCAGGGAGAAGGGGGATATTAGCTATAAAGGCTCTAGAATATCGTTTTACCCAGACTTCTCCCCAGAGCTACAAAAACGTAGATCCGAATTTGTGCCAATCAAACGCACTCTGCAGCAGCATAAAGTGGTATATGCTCTACTATACCCAGCCCGGTTACGGGTAACAGCATTGGGCAAGACCTTTTTCTTCAACATGCCAGGAGAAGCGACAAAATGGTTGGAAGACATCCGAAAGGACTTATAAGATTCATCCACAAGACTGTCGGCTTTCTTTTTTTTTCCTTTTTGCCTTTCCCCACTCCCCCTCCTTTTTTTTTATTTTTTTGTTCTCACTAGTTTAGACACAATTATGACACAAGTGGTACTGGTTTAATGTCTAGCAACTTGGCATAGGAGACTTTCTCTTCTTTGCCCCTCTTCTTTTCTTATTCCCCCTTTTTTTTTTAGGATAAGGAAGGGAGGGTTGCTGGGCTTTGAGCCATTATTTTTCACCTAGCAATCAATCACCATGGTATATGCTGTATTGGACTGGGGGGTTTAATGGTCTGATAGCCCCTTGTATATGGTATAAGCTTCACAAAATTATTTTCTGTTTTCTTTTTGTGGTATTTAACTGTGTTTTACACGTTACTTATTCTTAATAGACTGTCCCCTTATTTGGACTTGGAGACATTATATCTTTTTTTGCACATTTTTAAGATTTAACACTTTATAGAAACGGATATGTTGGATATATGTTCACAAGTTTTTCAGGGTTTATAGGGAAAGTGGAGTCTTACATTTCGTTAAGGGGGAGGCGAGAGGAGACCCTCATTGGGGTAAGAGTGAGAGGGAAGTGGTAGGATGGTAGTTGTGACGAGATTGGGTAAGAGTGGTAAGGTCACAGGAGAGGCCCCTAAGGGGAGCCCCAATGGGCAAGGGGGGGAAGGGGGTGGGGAGGGAGGGGGTGGATCTAGTGGGGGGAGGGTGGGGGAAGGGGGGGGGAAAGGTAATTTCTGGGAGGGAGATAGCTCAGGTATCTTAAACACGTTAAACAATATCATTAGTAAAGGGAGAGGATTTGATCCGCACAAGCAGCCGAGTGGGAGGGAGAAGATTTACAATATGGCATTGGTTATGTTTGCACATTTTTTACTGTATATCAACTATGGCTTGGAGAATTAGGTCGTGGAATGTAAGAGGGCTGGGGGATTCTACCAAGAGAGCACTGGTTTTGGCATCAATGGAGGGTAGGGGACCAGGGATACTTTGTTTACAGGAGACACATTTAACCAGAGATAGTATGACCCAATTGGGTATACGTAAATTTCCGTATCGCTATCACTCGGTATATTCCTCATACTCAAGGGGGGTTAGCATATTGGTGGGTAAGGGGCTGTTGTTCTCCTGCGAACAGAGCTGGATAGATGAGCAGGGACGATACATTTTTTTGGCCTGCACAATAGAGAATAAGCCCTACATATTAGCCAACATATACATCCCCCCCTTTAATTTTACTATATTACAGAAATTAATCGAGTTTATGTTGGATAAACCAGATATCCCCTTGATTGCAGTGGGGGATTATAACGAAGTCCCTGAGAAAAAAAAGAAAAAAAAATTGAAATCTCCTGCTAGTATTACATATCCCTGTTTAAAATCCATTAAAGCGTTCAGGATCCCACTAAGAAATTTTTGCGGGTGTCTATTAGGGCAGTATATTTTTGCAAGCGTATATTTTTTTCCCTGGAGGACCCCGCTCAGAAACAAATAGCGACCCTCTGGGTCGACTTTCCTCTCATCTACCTTAAAATAAATATTTTTCCCTACCCCTATAGCAACCCCTTTAGCTCTCTTCTTTGGAGAGTCACCATAATACCAGGTTGGGACTGCCCGAGAATACAGTCTGACATTGGAGTCCAATGTTATATGTGTCTCCTGTAGGAAAACGATTTCTGCAGAGTGCCTTTCCACCTCTCAACACCATATGCCTTTTTTCAGGGGAGCTAAGGCCTCTTACATTGTATGTTATGAAGTTTATATTAGTCATATCTTGCTGTTTTTTTTTCCCTCCATTTCCAGCGCTTATGTATTTTTTGTTTTAAGGCACACAGATTAAGTATCCCCTGACCCTTACCCTCCCCCCTGCTCACCTCCCCACTCCCCCCAATCCCTCCTCTCTCCCCTTCCCATGATGGAACCTAGATCCTATGGTCCTGTTATGGAGCATCTCCTCTTGCGCCCCCTTTGGCGCTCTTTTGCTCCTCTCTCTAAGGTGGAGAACTCTTCACCACGGTCTCCTAATCCCTATTTCTAGGGAAATAACACTGGGGCCTAACCAGGGTTTCGGGTCCCCATGTCTCTTTCTTTCTAAATTTTATTACTCCCCTTTATCGTCCCTCCCCACCTCCATCCCCCCTCCATTCTCCCACCCCTCCCCCTTCCCCCTCTCATTTCATTAACTGATAGGCATTGGGATGTCTAATTTTTGACAGAATTCCGGTATTTCTTCGATAAATCGGAGTCTCGCCGTGACCCTGTTCTTTCTGCCGATCAAGCATGCCGGAAAGCCCCAATTATACTGTATTTCTTGCTCTTGCAGAACCCTTAATAGTGGTCTTAAGTTTCTTCTTCTTCTAAGCGTCTCTTGAGATAGATCCTGATATATTTGGATATTATGCTCTGCAAATTTTATTGGGGATTTTCCTCTCAGGTTTCTCCATAATTGATTTTTCTCTTCCCAGCTTTCAAATCTTATGATAATATCGCTAGGACTCTCCTGTGGTATTTCTCTTGGTCTTCTTAACCTATGTGCATGTTCTATTCTTAGTGGGGAAGTTATTTCTCTTTCCAGTAATGGATTACAGATTTTCCTCATAATTTCTGGGAGATTATCTGGTTGAGATGACTCTGGGACTCCGCGTATTCGGATATTTTTCCTTCTGTCTCTGTTTTCTTGATCTTCTGATTTATACGCTTGTTCCTGTTGTTCTTTTTTTATAGCTTTAATTTCTTCCTCCAGTTTTCTAATGGTGTTTTTATTCAGGTCTGTTTTTTTTCTGCTTCTTCCAATCTTTCCAACATGTGCCCCATATTTCTCTCCATTCTCTCCATTTGCGATTTAAGTGATTTTTCCAATGCAGCAAACATCCCTTGTATTTCAATTTTTGTGGGTAATAATGACCTGTCTTGTAATTCCTCCTCTATTCTCTGCTCAAACTCCGTCTCCATCTCAGGATCTATCCTAATCTCGGACAACATGTCTTGTTCTGCTGAATTTTTAGGGGTTATTTTCATCTTGTCTTGTCTTTTTTCCTCTTTCTTCCTCTCCCCCTCATCTGGGTGTTTTTAACACCTTGTTGTTTTTCCGCTAATTGTTTGTCTCTGTTGCTCCCATGGGTTACAAATTTGTTCATCGGGCCTGGGCTTTGACTTAATCGAGGGGTTGATGTGGCCCCCCTCTCGCTCCTCTGGCCCTTGTACTCATTTTTAACCCCAATGACTCGTTTACATTGATTCTTCTTTGCTACTTAGTATCATAAACCGTCCTAGTGGAGTGCTCCCTTATCTTGAAGAGAACCAGGAACGAGGGGTGAAGGCAGGGCAAAGGAGGGCTCAAGGCACCTTAGTAAAAACCACTCGGACCAAATAAGGGCAAATAGTGCCACAGTCCCTTTACTAATGGGAAATTAAGTGCAAAGCATTAGTATTAGACAGTCCTATTAACTTTGCTTGCTTGAGAGAGACAGTAGCTTTTTGCCTATTAAGTTCGCTTTTAGGCTTATTAATTACTAGTTCCGGGGGGAAAAAAAAAAAAAAAAAAGAAAGGGCCACCAGACAGAAAATGAATTATTTCTCAGTCCTGCCCTGATCCTTCCCTGCACTCTTTTTACTTATGGAAAGATCAGTGCAAATAAATTATACAGTCCTGTTCACTACGCAGACTTAGAGAAATGTTAGCTTTTTTAGCTTTAGCTTTTTACTTTTTGCATTCAATTGAGGTTTTTAATTGCTAGATGTTGATTTAAGGCCATTCCCTAGGAGGGAGAAAGAATTCACAAGCAGCATGAAAAAACTGTTTCCTAGAAGCTCTTCCTGAACTTCATCCACGTTTTTTTTTTCTTTTTTGCTGTATATTCTTTCTCAGAAAGTTACTTTGTCCCAGTAGCTTCCTTTTTTTTTTTTTCAAATGGCCAATGCAACAATGTAATGTAATGTAAAATAACTTGTGGCAGCGTAATATTAATACTTTGTTGCGTCTGGGAAACTAGCCGAATTTTTCAGTGACCTGATACTGAATTATGATTTTAATCTCAGTATCTCAATATCTATGCTCGGTTCACCATTCAATGCTCCCCTTTCTAATTACTAGAGCCCCAGTATACTCAAAAAAGAAGGCAGACTCTCCTCAATCCGGATTCGGATTTCTGGTAAAGTTTTTAAAAGATACAGGAGAAAAGGAGCCTGCTGAATGCCATAAACAATTTGCTGTTTTTTGCTGTTTGCTTATCTATCACCAGAGCACATAGCACATAGCACGGTCCCAGCACAGTCCCAGGAAATTTTCCTGATGTTTAAATAGTTAATATCATACTCACGGGTAGTCGAGTCAAATTTCTGTCCTTTTTGAGTGAAGAGATACTGCCCGCTGGCACCCGGAGCGAGGGGTGAGGAGGATAGGCTGACACTACTTACCACTCCAGTCTCCCCGTACCTGTGCGGCCCCCCCGGCCAACGCTCCATGCACTGCCGTACACGCTTTGGCGCTGGTGCTCCTCGCTCTCAGCTCGGCCTCGTTCTCACTCTCGGAGCCGACCCAACGACACTCTGCTCACTGCTTCCCCCGTGCTCCACCTGGGGTCTCACACAGGCCCGCCACCTGCAGCGCTCCTTCCACAAATGACGACACGACATCCGCACAGGTAGGCTACTTTCTCCCTTTTCGTGGCTTCGTCTTGTCTGCAGTCTACGAAGTCGGACGGGGAAGAGAGAGCTGCGCTATGCGGGGGGGGGGGGGGGTTCAGAGGCGGGGAAGGAAAATCTCATTGCCTCATGGAGCAGAGGACCGCGAGCTCCCGTCCAGCTGCCCCAGCGCTACGATCCCGCCATTCCTAGACTCCTCCCTCAGCAGCCTTATCATTTAACCTCTTGCCTGCCAGGCACTTTCTTTCACTCCCTTGCTGCCCAGGACAATTTTCAGCTTTCAGTGCTCACATTAAACCCTGGTTCACATTGAAGCAATTTGGCATGCGATTTGACATGTCAAATCGCATGCCAAATCGGTGACAATTTCCGGCGATGGCACTATCCGAATCGGTGCAATGACGCATCAATTCCAAAAAGTCATTTCTGTGCTACTTTTGCCAACTTTAGAGTGCGATTTCAATAGACATCTGTGCATGAACCCTCACAGATGTCTCTGAAATCGCATCCCAAAGTCAGGACTGACATGCGTATGAAATCGTTCAATAGTTCAGCTGAACTTGCTCAATTTCCTTCCCACTGTCAGTGTGAACCTGAACTCTGACTGACAATTGCTGTACTTCTTTTTCACATAAATTGAATTTTCGTTTTGGTGGTATTTAATCGCCACTGGGGGTTTTTATTTGTTACTAAATTATGAAAAAAATAAGAATATTTTTTAAAAAAAAGTGTTATTAAAAAAAAAAAAAAAAAACACCTTTGATTTTTTTTATTTGTATCTTTTTTTAGTAAATACAGTGCCTTGACAAAGTATTCATACCCCTTGAAATTTTCCACATTTTGTAATGTTACAACCAAAACAGTAAATGTATTTTATTGGGATTTTATGTGATAGACCAACACAAAGTGACACATAATTGTGAAGTGGAAGGTAAATGATAAATGGTTCAACATTTTATTTTCAAATAAATATGTGAAAAGTGTGTGTGTGTGTGGGGGGGGGGGGGGCAATTGTATTCAGCCAACTGTAACTCTGATACCCCTAACTAAAATCCAGTGGAACCAATTGCCTCGAGAAGTCACCTAATTAGTAAATAGAGTACACCTGTGTGTAATTGAATCTTAGTATAAATACAGCTGTTCTGTGAAGCCCTCAGAGGTTTGTTAGAGAACTTTAGTAAACAAACAGCATTATAAAGGCCAAGGAACACACCAGAAAGGTCAGGGATAGTATAAAGTAGGGTTAGGTTATAAAAGGTCCATGGTAAATCTGGAGGAGCTGCAGAGATCCACAGTTTAGGGGGGAGAATCTGTCCTCAACAGTGATCAAGGGGGCTGTCCTCAGGGCCCACTAACAGGCCAGGTTTGCAAGATAACTGAAATACATTACAGGTGATATAATTTGCTGCTCAGTGATTGCAGACTATAATACGGCATTTTCCCAATGTAATACATAAAACCTGGCCTTTTAGTGGGCCCTGAGGACAGGGTTGATGACCATTGGTCCACATGACAACTATTAGTCGTGCACTCCACAAATCTGGCCTTTATAGAAGGGTGACAAGAAGAAAGACATTGGTGAAAGAAAGACATAAGAAGTCCTGTTCTCAGTTTGTGAGAAGCCATGTGGGGGAGGGGACACAGCAAACATGTGGAAGAAGGTGCTCTGGTCACATGACACCAAAATGTAACTTCTTGGCCTAAAAGCAAAACACTAACACTGCACATCACCCTGAACACACCATCCCCACCGTGAAACATGGTGGTGGCAGCTTCATGTAGTGGGGATGCTTTTCTTCAGCAGGGACAGGGAAGCTGGTCAGAGTTGATGGGAAGATGGATGGAGACAAATACAGGGCAATCTTAGAAGAAAACCTGATAGCATCTGCAAAAGACTTGAGACCGGGGGGGGGGGGGGGTTCCCCTTCCAGTAGGACAACGACCCTAAACATACAGCCAGAGCTACAATGGAATGGTTTAGATCAAAGCATATTCATGTGTTAGAATGGCCCAGTCACAGTCCAGACCTAAATCACATTAAGAATCTGTGGCAAGACTTGAAAATTTCTGATCACAGACACTCTCCGTCCAATCTAACAGAGATTGAGATATTTTACAAAGAAAATGGACAGAAATGTCCCTCTCTAGATGTCCAAAGCTGGTAGAGACACCCCCAAAAGACTTCACATAAAAATCCATTTACGTTTTTGGTTGTAACATGACAAAACTTGGAAAATTTCAAGGGGTATGAATACTTTTTCAAGGCACTGTAAGTAATTTTTCTCCTTCACTGAAGTTCACTAATAGGTGGTGGCACTGATAGGTGGCACCGATAGGCGGAACTTATGGGCAGTACTGTTGGGCACTGATGGGTGGCAATGATGGGCATTAATTGGTGTCACTGATGGGCACTGAAAGGCAGCACTGATTGGTGTCACTGATGGGCACTGATTGGTGTCACTGATGGGCACAGACTGACATCAGTTGCTGGGAACTGCTAGGGCTGCACTGTAATCAGTGCTCTAATTGTCTGTACAGTCTCCACTGTGAGGAGATGCCGCTGATCGGGTCGCCTCACATGCTGTCATTTACATGTGATTGGCTGTTATTTTACATAGTCAATCACATGGGTAAAGAGCAGCGTCATCGGCTCTTTACCAAGATCGGGGTCATGCTGTCATTGCTGTGTCATATTTGTCTTGCTTCATAACATCAATACATGTTCTAAAACCCGGTGGGCATGGATGGTGAGCTGATTCGGTAGTACAATGGGCCACTTGACTGGACTTGCCCCCCAGGCTTAAGGCTGCCAGCCCTCCCCTGTTTACAACACAACACAAATTTTCAAAAAATCATTTGTCATTGGGACAGAAAGTGAATTGCAATCTTCTGAACAGATGCGCACAGACAGCAAAACAAATGTTACAGGGGTGATAACCCTTTTCTATGTTTTCCGAAAAGCTTAAAAATAGTTTTTTTGGCTGGAGCTACAGTTTAAAAGAGTACCAGTTCAAAATTACAAACAGATTCTACTTAACAACAAACCTACAGTCCCTGTCTTGTTTGCACCGCCTGTATACTGCTGTTCAAAGTATATAGGACCAAAGAGGCTGGTAATGACCCTAGTAGGTGAGGGGGAACCCATGCTATTTTTTCTCAGTGATTTTCATCCATATTGCAGGGACCAGACATTACATTAAAGCCGCAAGCAGTTTTAAATTACTTTTTTCTTATAGTGATTTTGTGCAGGAACAGTTCTAAACACGTGCCACTTCACAGGCATACTATAGACACCCAGCAGGTCCAATAGTTAAAGGAATTTTTTAATTTTTTTTCACTTTAACCACTTCCCTACCGAGTCATAGTAAAATGACATCGGCAGGGACCTTTCGTCCTTTAGACTGGATGTCATATGACGTCCTTGCGTTCCCGACCGCTAGGGGCGCCCGGCCGCGATGTCTGCCGGGCACCCGCGATTGCCCGCAATCACAGCAGGACCATGGATCTGTGTGTCCTGTCAGCGGTGAGGAGACTGATTTGTGTTCCCAGTACAGAGGAACACACATCAATCTCCTCCCCTTGTGAGTCCCCTTCCCCTTACAGTTAGAACAGACTTTAGGGAACATATTTAACCCCTTCAGCGCCCCCTAGTGTTAACCCCTTCCCTGACAGTCACATTTACACAGTAATCAGTGCAGTTGTATAGCACTAATCACTGTGTAAATGTGAATGGTACCAAAAATGTGTCAAAAGTGTCTGATATGTCCACCGCAATGTCACAGTCACAGTAAAAATCGCAGATCGCCACCATTACCAGTAAAAAAAAAATGCCATAATTATATTCCCTATTTTGTAGACGCTAGAACTTTTGCACAAACTGATCAAATACGCTTATTGCGATTTTTTTTGCCAAAAATATGTAGAAGAATACGTATCGGTCTAAACTGAGGAGTTTTTTGTTTTTTTTTTAATTATGATATTTATTAAATCAAAAAGTAAGATATTGGCCCAGATTCACAGAGAGCAGGGCGCACATTACGCCGCCGTAGAGCACACACTGTACGCTACGCCAACGCAGCGCAGAGAGGCAAGCATTGCATTCAGCAAGCCAGTGCTCCCAACGCTGCGCCAGCGTGGCGTGGGTTTCGAAGGCACACGTCGGCGTAGGTGGAAGTGGGCGTGAACCCATGCAAATGAGGCGTGACCCCATGCAAATGATGGGCCGAGCGCCAGACAGGTACGTATCACGAACTGGGCATGCGCCGTGACGTGGACATACCCCTATGCGCCTGCTTACAAGCACGCCGGCAAAACTGCCTAGGCTACGCCGGATCACTGCGTACGCCGTGAACATAACGTACGCCCAGCCAGACACACGTCCAATGCACAATACGCCGGCTTGTGTTCCCTGGTGCAGACCTGAGCATGTCTGTTGCTGGGTTGCACCTCCTTTATGGGGAATAACTTTACGCCGGACGTACAACTTACGCACATCTCGCGTAGCATGCGCCGGGCACACGCACGTTCGTGAATCGCCGTATTTCCCTCATTTGCATGTTTGAATGGCTAATCAATGGGAGCGGCACCATGTTGTTATACGTCGGCGTAAGTGCTTTGTGAATCTGGGCCACAGTGTTTTTTTCCCTTTGGGCTAACTTTACTGTTTTGTTATCTTTAAATTCATGAAACCTTTTTTTTTTTGGCGAAAATAAAGCAGTTTGAAAAATGATTGTGCAAATACCATTGGAGATAAAACGTTGCAATGATCGCCACGTTATTCCCTAGGGTGTCTTCCCGCGGTGGATCCTGGCAGAAGAGAGAACAGAGAAGACCGACCCCCCCCCCGCAGAAGACATCGGATAAGACCGGGTGCACCCCCCCTTTGTAAAAGAGCTTAAAAAAGAAAGGGGGAGGGGGCCCTGGCAGAAAACAGCGTGAAGTCCGGCCCCCCGGCAGAAGACAGCAAAAAAGTCCGGCTCTCCCCCCGGCAGAGGACGGCAGAGAAGACTGGGCCTACCCCCCCCATGTAAAAGAGCTTAAAGGGGAGGGGGCCGGCAGAAGGCGGCGGTGAAGTCCGGCTCCCCCCCGGCAGAAAACGGCAGAGAAGACCGGGCCTACCCCCCCTTGTGAAAGAGCTTAAAGAAGAAAGGGGGGGCCGCAGAAGACCCCCCCAGCTGACTAATAAATTACTTCAAAAATCTGTGTAGTGTGTCTTTTTAACCTGACATTTTCCCCTCAGGTGAATGGGTAGGGGGACGATGTACCCCATACTCATTCACATAGGGTGGGAGGCCGGTATATGGGGGCCACCTTATTAAAGGGGCTCCCAGATTCCGATAAATCCCCCGCCTGCAGACCCCGACAACCAACGGCCAGGGTTGTCGGGAAGAGGCCCCTGTCCCCATCAACATGGGGACAAGGGTGCTTTGAGCACCCACCAAAGCACCCACCCCCCCATGTTGAGGGCATACGGCCTGGTACGGCTCAGGAGGGGGCGCTCGCTCGCCCCCACCCCATTCCTGACTGCCCAGGCGCCGTGCTCGGATAAGGGTTTGGTATGGATTTTGGGGGAACCCCCACGCCGTTTTTTCGGCGTAGGTATTCCCCCTTACAATCCACACCAGACCTAAGGGCCTGGTATGCTCCTGAAGGGGAACCCACGCCGTTTTTTTTTTTTTATTTGGCGGGGAGTTCCCCTTCATGGTCAGCGTAACCTAAAGAAGATTCTGCCATTCAGGTGCGCCGCTTCAAGCCACACAAAGGCAGCTACGCCGCTTGATATTTACCAATATTTTGCCGGCGTAGTGAAGCGGCACGCCTGAATGACCGAAAATGCCGCTCACGCATGTGCAGTACACAAATAAACCTCCCGCAGGTTTAAATGTACTAGCAGGTGCAGCGGCTGCTTTTTACAAAAGTCACTTTCTCTTTCAGTTCAGGCCGTAAATGTTACACAAAAACATGTCACTACACTTCCCCACATCATCCCACATCCCCTCATAATAAACTCACCCCCAAACTCCTTTAACCACTTTAGGACCGGACCGATATGCTGCCTAAAGACCCAAGGTGTTTTTACAATTTGGCACTGCGCTGCTTTAACTGGTAATTGCGCGGTCTTGCAATCTTGTACCAAAACAAAATTTGCGTCCTTTTCTTCCCACAAATACAGCTTTCTTTTGATGGTACTTGATTGCCTCTGCGGTTTTTATTTTTTGCGATATAAACGGAAAAAGACCGAAAATTTTGAAAAAAAAAAGATTTTTCTTATAACAAAAAGTAAAAAATATCGAATAAACAAAATTTTAGTCAAACATTTAGGCCAAAATGTATTCAGCCACATGTCTTTAGTAAAAAAAAAACGCAATAAGCGTATATTTATTGGTTTTCGCAAAAGTTATAGGGCCAGATCCACAAAAGTGATACGCCGGCGTATCTACTTATACGCCGTCGTATCCCTGTTTCTATCTATGCGACTGATTCACAGAATCAGTTACGCATAGATATTCCTAAGATCCGGCAGGTGTTTTACACTGTCGGATCTTAGGATGCAGTACCGCGGCCGCCGATGGGGGCATTTCTCGTCGAAATTCCGCTTCGGGTATGCAAATTAGCACTTACGGAGATCCACGAAGCGGTTTCCCTTTGTGAAGTCTCCGTAAATTGTTAGTTTGCAAACGCAAAGATAGGGTACCTTTTACAAAGTGTAAAGTTAGTACACCTTGTAAAAGTATACCATTCTTTCCCGCGACGCTGTCAAATTTTTTTTTTCCGCCGCATCTCTTTTTTTTCCAGACGCAACTTTTTTTACCCGGCGCGATTCACAAAACTCGGCTCAACGTAACTTCGCGCAAAGCACGTCGGGAAAATCGCGTCGGGAGCATGACAGATTTAAGTTACACCGCTGAAAATTTCTAGGTAAGTGCTTTGTGGATCGGGCACTTAGGTAGAAATTTTGCGGCGGTGTAACTCAGGCCCATAGCGTCTACAAACTAGGGTACATTTTCTGGAATTTACACAGCTTTTATTTTATGACTGCCTATCTCAGTTCTTGAGGTGCTAAAATGGCAGGGCAGTACAAACCCCCCCCAAATGACCCCATTTTGGAAAGTAGACACCCCAAGGAAACTGCTGAGAGGCATGTTGAGTCCATTGAATATTTTTTTTTTTGGTCCCAAGTGATTGAATAATGACGAAAAAATAAAATTTACAAAAAGTTGTCTAAATGATATATTGCTCACACATGCCATGGTTATATGTGGAATTGCACCCCAAAATACATTCTGCTGCTTCTCCTGAGTACGGGGATACCACATGTGTGGGACTTTTTGGGAGCCTATCCGCGTACAATGCCCCGAAAACCAAGCATTGCCTTCAAGATTTGTGTGAGTGAAATCAAAAATTTATGTCCTTAGAAATCTTGAAGGTGGTGATTGGTTTTCAGGGTCTCATACGCGGCTAGGCTCCCAAAAACTCCCACACATGTGGTATCCCCGTACTCAGGAGAAGCAGCAGAATGTATTTTGGGGAGCAATTCCACATATTACCATGGCATGTGTGAGAAATATATCATTTAGTGACAATGTTTTGTACATTATTTATTTTTTCGTCATTATTCAATCACCTGGGGCAAAAAAATTAAATATTCCATGGACTTAACATGCCTCTCAGCAAATAGCTTGGGGTGTCTACTTTTCAAAATGGGGTCATTTGGGGGGGGTTTTTGAGCTATTTTGGCATTTTATGGCCTTCGAAACTGTGATAGGTAGTGAGGAGTGAAATCAAAAATTTGCGCCCTTAGAAATGCTGAAGGCGGTGCTTGGTTTTTGGGGCCCCATACGCGGCTAGGCTCCCAAAAAGTCCCAAACATGTGGTATCCCCGTACTCAGTGAAGCAGCAGAATGTATTTTAGGGTGCAACTCCACATATAACCATGGCATGTGTGAGCAATATATCATTTAGTGACAACTTTTTGAATTTTTTTTGTCATTATTCAATCACTTTGGACAAAAAAAAAATAATTCAATGGACTCAACATGCCTCTCAGCAGTTTCCTTGGGGTGTCTACTTTCCAAAATGGGGTCATTTGTTTTTTTTTGTGCTATTTTGGCATTTTATGGCCTTCGAAACTGTGATAGGTAGTGAGGAGTGAAATCAAAAATTTATACCCTTAGAAAGCCTGAAGGCGGTGATTGGTTTTTGGGGTCCCGTACGAGGCTAGGCTCCCAAAAAGTCCCACACATGTGGTATCCCCGTACTCAGGAGAAGCAGCAGAATGTATTTTGGGGTGTAATTCCACATATGGATTGATCGGTGGGTATGCCCACCATTAGTATACCTCCCTTCATCCACCCACTTCTAATGATGGACATACATGCACCATTTATATATGCCGAAGCATGGGGGCATCCTCCCGCAAAAAAGTAATGCTGCGTACACACGGTCGGACTTTTCTATGCCGCATACACACAGTCAGACTTTTCTATGCCGTGTACACATGGTCAGACTTTTCCACGGGAAAGCCTCCGTAGGAATGTCAACCGTTTGTACGCGGCATTAGGAGCAAAATCGCTCCTCCGCCCCTAATGCCCCCATGCTTCGGCATATATGCTCTTTTTTTAACTGTGGTGGTGAAATCACCTCCTACAGCGTTGGAGTCGCGGCTTTATATATCGTGGGAGCAAACGCTGTTGCTGTCACGCTAAATAAATCCCCGCTGCAACTGAATGGCGTACCTGCTAAGCAAATGATGGTTAACATTAAAACAAAGTAACATTACAGTATAACAGTAAGATCATACCATACCTGCAAAGCAAATACCAATAAAAAAAACATAGTAAAAAATAAAACATTTTTTAACGCAACCTGTGCCTAAAATGTATATATATATATATATATATATATATATATATATATATATATATATATATATATATATATGCCGAAGCATGGGGGCATCCTCCCACAAAAAAGTTATGCCGCGTACACACGGTCGGACTTTTCTATGCCATGTACACATGGTCGGACTTTTCTATGCCGTGTACACATGGTCAGACTTTTCCACGGGAAAGCCTCCGTAGGAATATCAACCGTATGTACGCCACATTAGGAGCAAAATCGCTCCTCCGCCCCTAATGCCCCTATGCTTCGGCATATATGCTCTTTTTTTAACTGTGGTGGTGAAATCACCTCCTACAGCACTGGAGTCGCGGCTTTATATATCAAGGGAGCAAACTTTGTTGCTGTCAAGATAAATAAGTCCGCGCAACAGCTGAATGGCGTACCTGAAAACAGTAAAGTAAATTATATACCTGAAAAGCAAGCATGAAAAAACATAACAATAAAACTTTGCAGAATAGAATACAGTAAAAAAGAGCAGAACAATAGAGAGACAATAGAGAGGGAGAGAACAATAAAACGACAACTATTTTTGTTTTTTTTATTTTATATTTTTTTGTGTTTTTTTATTTTTTACTTTTTTTTAACACTTTTTTTTGTAAGGCCCCGTACACACGACAGAGGAACTCGACGTGCTTGGCACGTCGAGTTCCTCGTCGAGTTTTGGAATGAAGCCGCCGAGGAGCTCGGCGGGCCGCCTTCTCCCATAGAACAACGAGAAAATAGAGAACATGTTCTCTATTTTCTCGTCGAGCTCCTCGGCGGCTCCATCGATCCAAAACTGTACAGACGACAGAGTTTCTCGGCAGAATCCGGGTTTTGACCGAGTTTCTCTGTGAATTCTGCCGAGAAACTCTGTCGTGTGTACGGGGCCTAACTGTAACTGTTCAACTTTTCGGTTCCAGGTTTGGGTCTCTCAAAATGCGATGGCATCTTGGGAGACCCTGTGTAAGTGTGCCTAGCCTGTGAAATGTTTTACCCTACACTAATAATTAACTCGTGTGTGGAAGCGTTCAAAACATTCACCAATACAAAGACCAGGATCGGCAGGATATTGGGGACAAAAATAACGGGTGTCACGCCTAAATCCGTGCTTGCTACAGACACGACATCTTCTTTGGGGGGCTCGTTGGGTAGGGGTACTCCTGAGGACATAAGAAAAATGCCTCTCATGCAGTCGGCTTACTGCATTTGGTAGGGGATGGTGAGGAACAGAACCGCCTGGATACAGGAGTTCTGTGATGATATCCATCTGGAATTGAAGGAAGGATCCATTCCGTCCTGAAGCTTTGTATAAGACAAAAGCATTCAGTAGAGTCAATTGAAATAAATGTAGAGACACTTTTTTGTACCAGCGTCTCGTCTTACGGGCAATATGATACGGCGCCATCAACTGGTCGTTGAGGTCCACCCCTCCCATATTTTGGTTATATTCGTGGACACAGAGGGGTTTCTCCACAACACCAGTCGCCGTATGAATTTGTACTGTCGTGTCTGCGTGAAGGGTGGTAATAACGAAAACATTCCTATTGTCCCGCCACTTCACAGCGAGCAAATTTTTACATCTGCAGCAGGCTCTCGCCCCCAGCCTAAGACGGGCATCTACAAGCCGCTGGGGAAAGCCCCGGCGATTAGGTCGCACGGTGCCACATGCTCCAATCTGACAATCAAACAAGTGACTAAAAAGTGGCACGCTGCTGGAAAAATTGTCCTCATACAAGTGGTACCCCTTTCCGAATAAGGGTGACACCAAGTCCCAAACGATCTTGCCAGCGCTCCCCATGTAATCTGGGCATCCTTCCGGCTCTACCTCACTATCTTTGCCCTCATAAACCCTAAAGCTCCATGTGTAGCCTGTTGCCCTGTCACAGAGCTTATAGAGCTAGACCCTGTATCTGGCACGCTTGCTGGGAAGGTACTGCTTGAAAGACAATCGGCCAGAAAATTTAATTAGGGACTTGTCAACGCAGACAACTTGCTGGGGATTAAACAAGGCTGCAAAACGTTCGTTGAAATGGTTTATGAGGGGCCAAATTTTGTAGAGCCGGTCAAATTCAGGGTCTCCATGTGGAGATTGGATGTGTGGACCAATACATCCGCAATTCCGGAAATTGGTGTATGCCCATGTTGAGGGTAAGGCCCAGAAAGGTCTTAAATTCGGAAACCTCAAGAGGTTTCCATTCTTTGGCAAGGAGGGTCTGGGGATTTGCGGCGATGTAGGTACCAGCATATAAATTACTCTGAATGAATGAATGAATGAATGAAAAACTTATATAGCGCGGCACAAGCCTGGGGCCCTGGAAAGCAAACCTTCTTTCTCCTTTGGACTTGTATTTGGTTTTAGGAACCTTGATCAGATTTTGGTCGGTGGATCGCAGAATGCGGTTGCAATTGTGCGGTTTGATCTTGTCGCATAGATATCTAGGAGCCTTCCCATGGATGCACTTATGTGTCAGGCAGAGTGCTTTGAATGCAATTCTGTCTTTCACTGGCAGCCAGTGAAGGGATCTCAGTGAAGGTGAGATTGATTCCCAAGATTTTTTCCCAGTCACCAGTCTAGCTGCCGTATTCTGTACGACTTGAAGACGAGCGATTTGGTACTTGGGTAGCCCGAGGTAAAGGGCATTTGCATAGTCCAGTCTGGAATTCACGATAGATCCCACCACGACTGCTACGTCTTCTTTGGGGTTACTTATGGAATAAGTCTGCGTAGTAGGCGCATCAAATGGTGCGCCCCGCTGACTACTGACCCTATTTGTGCGTCCATTGTCATAAAGGTGTCAAACGTGACTCCCAGGCTTTTGACTTTGGAGCTAGGGGCGATGATTTGTCCCAGGATGGGAGACGGTGTCCAGTTTGTTGTCGGTGGTTTCTTCCGACTGGCATCGAAGATAAAGAGTTCTGTTTTAGCACTATTGAGTTTGAGATAACTCTTAGTCATCCAGTTTTCTATTGAAGAGAGACATTTCTCTAATCTGAGATGATGATCCTTTTTATGGCAGATGCGAAAGTACAACTGCGTGTCGTCTGCATAAGAGTGATAAAGTAGTTCATGGCTACTGATAATATCAAAGAGAGGACGAAGATAGATATTAAACAGCACTGGTGATAGGGGGGATCCTTGGGGGACCCCACATGGCACCGTGCGTTTTTCTGATGTGAAGGATCCCAGCTTCACTGTTTGTGATCGGTTACCAAGAAACGAGGAGAACCATGGTAAGGCATCTTCTGAGACTCCGGCGACTTCTGTTAGTCGTCTCAGTAGCAATTTGTGGTCTACTGTGTCAAAAGCTGCGCTTAGGTCCAGCAGAACCAGGAGACAGGATTCTCCTTCGTCTGCGGCCTCGAGCGCATCGTCCCATATTTTCAGTAAGGCCGTTTCTGTCCCGTGACCGGGACGGAACCCGGATTGAAATGGATCGAGTAGGTTGTGGGTGTCCAGATGCTGTTGCAGCTGATTTACCACCACTTTCTCCATTATCTTGGACAGAGCATTTAGACCTGTTATGGGACGGCGGTGAGTTGGGTCCATAGGATCCAAATTAGGTTTTTTCAAGATCGGCAGGATTGTGCCCTCTTTCAGCAGGGAAGGCACTATGCCTTCCTTAAATGACTGATTTATAAGCTGCGTGATCGGAGGCGCCAGGATGTCGGCGCATTCCTTCAGTAGCTTGGTGGGAATGATGTCATTCGGTGCTGTGCTGTTGCGCAGCACACCAATGAATTTTTTTGTTGTATCGATGGAGATGGGTTCCAAAGTGAACTTAGTTGATTGTAGAGGCGTTCCGTCATTGTTTTGATTGAAGACGGGGCTGAGTGGAGTATTGTTTTGCCGAATACTTACCCGAATTTTTTCAATTTTGTTGATGAAGAAATCCGATAGTTCATTGCAGAACTCTTGGGTGTCTGAAGTGGGGACTTCTAGACATCCCGGATTCATGGTCTGGGTGACCATCCTGAAGAGTTCGCGTGGGCGATTTATTGCGCTGTTAATCACCCTGGAGAAGTGAAGTTTTTTGGCTTCGAAAATTTCCTTGTGATAGCGCGTTGTAACTGCTTTGTAGAAGTTGAGGTGGTCTTCTGACGGACTTCTTTTCCAGGCGGCTTCCGCCCTTCTGCGCTCTTGCTTCAATAGCGACAGCTGGTTATTGAACCAGCTGGACTTTTTTGCCCGGCTGCGGAGTTTGCGCTTTGGTGCTGCTAAGTCGGCTGACTGTAGCAGAGCTGCATTAATGGCATCCAAAGTATCTGAGGCTGCTAGCTGAGGAGGAATAGCCCCAATTCGGTTTCCCAGGGTAGATCTGAAGAGTTCCGAGTGGAGCTTCCTCTGAGATCTAGCCCAGTGTATTGTCCCTGGCTTGGGTACTTTCCTAACTAATGGAGTTCTGGGGATAATGAAGCTAATTGCATGGTGGTCTGTCCATGGCAAAGGTTCATTTCCCAAAATGTTTATTTTCAGATTTTGTCTGAAAATTAGGTCGAGTGTGTGACCTGAAGCATGCGTTGGTCCGCGTATAAGTTGTTGAAGTCCTAATCCTTCCAGGTGGTTGATGCAGGCATCCGCGATGGGATCCTGTGAGGAGTTAGCCCACAAGTTGAAATCCCCGAGCAGCAAAAGATGATTGCTGCTAAGGGAGTAGGTGGAAATGAACTCCGTTAATGCTGATATCAACTGCGATTTGGGCCCAGGGGGCCTATAGCAGAGGAGAATATGAACGGTCTCCTGAGAATGAGCTTGAAGTTGAAGCGTAAGGGTTTCCATAAAAGGTAGAGGATTTTGAAGGACCGGTTTAGTGATTGCAATATGCGACTTATGAATCACCGCCAGGCCTCCTCCCCTTTGCCCTATTCTATTTTCCGTTAAGATGCGATAGTTTGCTGGCACCAGTTCTCCGAGAATGGTGTTGCAATCGTCCGACAGCCAACTTTCCGTAATAAAGAGGCAGTCTAGATCGTATTGTAGTAAGAAATCATGGATTTCTGATCGGTGTTTAACTGCTGATCTAGTGTTAAGCAAAGCACATGATATGTGCTTGAGCTGTGGTGAATGATTGAAATTTTTGATGATCGATCGATGATCGAACCTCAAAAGTTGATCTGATTTTAAGGCTATTGTGGTGGCGGCAGGTAATGTAGTTGCGAATTGTCTCAGACCCCAAATGGTTTCTGCAGAGTATCGCAACTTAACCATTGTTGCCAGTCACCGAGGGCTGGAGTGCGGGCGTAGGGTGAGAGAGGATTCGAGAATCCTAGCTCAGGGAAAATAGGGTTTTATTTTTGGTCCAGAGGAAGGCAAAAAAACCCTGGGCAAGCTGGCCAATGTGCTGCGGCAGGGAAAAAAATTCCTTCCTGATCCCTGAAGGCGATCGGCTCAAAACCCTGGATCAAAAGACTGACGGCTTATGGAGGGGAAAAAAGGGGGGGGGGATGCTGGGTGTCACTGCTGCTGGGGTATACCAAAATAATGGCCGCCAGGCAAAGCACAGGACCCGGGCTGGGGGGGGAACTGTCAGCTTGGTAAAAATGATATTTACCGATGAATTTGCTGAACAGGGGGCCTCTGGGGGAGTGGGGGTGAATAACCAGAGCAAACTGTGCTTAGGAATTTAGTGTAGGGAGAAAAGAACGGCGCGCCGGTAGGCCGCGGCTGAAGCCGCGGACTTTCCTAAGGTGCGGCGGCCGCGAGAAGGAGCAGGCTGGCGCGGGGGTGCAAGAGCACCAAAAAACGCCGGAAATACACCCAGGGGGGGTGACTTGGGACTACCACAAAGCGGGTGGCCGTGCGGGCGATAGATGCCGGCAAGAAATAGTATAGAAAGCCGCAGTGTGGGGTCTGTGTGACGGCTGCCCTGATAAGGACGGCCGTCAGTGGATCCCCAAGATGACAGGCCCTGAGAGGCAGGGTCTTACCTGCGGAAGAGAGGAGTCCTCGTGGAGAGCGAGATGCTGGTTCCTGGGTCCAGGGAGCTTGTTTCCTGGAGCGTCTAGCCTAGCAGCTGCCTAGCCTCTGACTGCCAGGTCTGGGTGGAAGCAGGCTCGTATGCGGAAGGTCCGAAGCGCCCTACTCCACCGCTGACACTGACTGACTGACTGACTGACTGACTGACTGACTGTATGCTCGGAAACAATTCAACTCTGGTCCACAATAGATCTATAGAGATCTTCCGTGAAATACAGCGAATAAAAATCAAGTGGCATAAAATTCGCTGTATCCACCTGAATACCGGGTTGGCCAGTGAATGGGGGAAGTACGGGTTCTGCAGAAGTGGTGGGGACCCAATCAGGATAGGCGAATTCTGCAGGATGGGCACAACGGCCCTGTCTTTGTCTTCTTCTTGGTGGCAGCGGGACACTACTTGTGCTTGCCACCTCGCCAGCTTGAACTGCACTTATGGGACTCGCCACGTCACCACGTCTTACTGCAGTGCTGGATGAACGACCAGGGTGTACTAGGCCACTGGTGCTTGCCAATCCACCAGAAGGAATAGCGGCACTAGTACTTCTCTGCTCCATACAAGGGTCCTGCGGTTCTTGCTGCTCAACAACATCAGTACGGGGTCGGGTACGCCTGGCCTTAGCAGGGACCACAACTCCGTCGTCAGAGCTATCTGACATGGAGCCGCTGCCGTAAACGGGTTCGTATTCTGAGCCATATTCTGACAGATGCGTGACCTCCTCTTCACTATCTGTCATGCTCATGAACAAGTAGGCCTCTTCATCAGTGTACGTTCGCTTTGCCATTTTGGACTCTAAATTTAGTCGTACACTGGTGATGATTCACAGGTAAAAAAAGCACCTGACTATGGAAAAGCAAATGTAGAAAACGCTTAAAAAAAAAACTGTTAGCGATCGCAGGGATCAGGCCTGTCTCTGCGAACGCTGCAGTTATGTGTGTTGTGTTTTTGAAGTGACAGTGATCGATCGATACTGCACTTGGGTGGGTTGGGCTGGGCAGAGGGGGAAAACGCAGGTGCTAGCAGGTATCTGGGCTGATTCCACTAACAATGCGTTTTTGGGTACCCTAAACTGCTGGGTACGCTAGTATAGATCTGATCAGATCAGGTATCGATCCTGTAACGGAACCCCAAATGGGACAGGGGTTAAATCCGTTCACGATATTCCATTCCACCCAAGACAGCTTATCGACACTCCACAATCAGGCAAACGAACACGACCGATAAGAATTCCCCCCAGAAACGAGACACACAGCTCGGCTTGAGGTTCAAAACAGGGAATGAATCTTTATTATCTGCACATGGTAATACATTCCTCTTCAAAATACATCCCTCCCACCCTTGGGAAACAGGGTGGGTTAAATTGTCCAATGACAATGGTGATACCGGTCAGGTGTGTTCAAACTTCTCCTTCAGTAAACAGTCTTAGCAGGGGGGGTTGCTGGAGTGATTCCCCCCCCTTTCCTCACAGCAAAACACTTGAACATCCCATAATAGGTATGCAGACTGTCTACCAAGCTCCAATCCACATAGCAGACTTAATTACCACAATAGACAATGGAATGCAATCACACCCCACCCCTTTCATCACAGCAAGCTGACTAGTATACATCAGCCAACACACAATATATATACAATATATACAATATCTGACCGCATTAAATGTGACTAGCACAGACCATAGTGGGGTTCTCATTCACCCTGTGCCCCTAAAGTGACTCCCGTTACATGGCTCCCTCCTTGTGGAACACTACGGCAGACCCGGCTTGATCCTTTTCGGGTCAACTTGGGGATGTCCGGAACTAGGAGGCCGGGATGACGTCTGTTTGCCGGGATAACCCATCAGCATTGCCATTTGGCTTACCAGGTCGGTAGCTGATGGTGAAGGGGAATAATGGAATTCAGTTCTGGAACAGTCACTTTCTTTGCTCTCTCAATGGCTCCCAAAACCTGTTGCTGATGCTCTTGGGACAGATAAGGCACCACCTGGATGCAAATCCCATTTAATCTTTTGACAATTTCAGCCTGTTTGTGCATTTCTATGTTCAAGCCACGGGACATCTCATAAAACATGACATAGGGCCTGATTTACCAAGCCTTTACTCCATGACTCATGGAGTAAAAGCAGGAGTAGCAGCCGTTTGGCCATTTACTAAAGAAATACGCTGCTAGTGCAGTGTATTTCCCTAGTTACTAATGTGCTCCGTGCGCCCAGGAGAGGGTGCATTGTGCACCAGTACAGACCTGGCGCACGGCACATTGAACTGTAAATTGCGGGGGGTTTGGGCGGGAGTTTATTAGGGGGGGAGGTGGGGGGATGCAGGGGAAGTGAAGTGACATGTGTTTTGAAGTGTTTGGCGGGCTGAATTGAAAGGGAAAGTGTTTTTTGAAAACAGATCCCCGTACGCTTGCACAGTGCGCCTGAACCTCGGGAGGTTCATTTGCATACTGGGCATGCGCAGAGAGAAAAGTCAGGGATTCCCGTGCGCCTTGTCAGTACGCCGTGAAAATCTTGGTAAATACCAAGCGGCGTACCCGTGAATGCGCTGCGTGACGCGGCGCACGGGAATCTCCGAGCTGTTTTCAGCCCTGAAGGGGAACTCCGCGCCAAATTTCAAACTTGAAATCGGCGCAGGTCCCCCTCCAGGGCTACATTAGGCTCTTAGGCTTGGTCCGGAACGTGAGGGGTTAAACCCGCGCCGATTCGGCGCGGGGGTCCCCCCCAGATCCAAACCAAGCCCTCATCCCAAGCATGCAGTCTGGCCCGGACAGGAATGGGGGCGGGGACGAGCGAGCGCCCCCCCCTCCTGAGCCGTACCAGACCGCATGCCCTCAACATGGGGGAGTGTGTGCTGCGGGGGAGGGGGGCACTGCCCCCCCACCCCACAGCACTCTTGCCCCCATGTTGATAGGGACAAGAGCCTCTTCCCGACAACCCTTGCCATTGGTTGTCGGGGTATGCGGGCGGGGCTAATCGGAATCTGCGAGCTCCCTTTAATAAGGGGGCCCCCAGATGCCGGCCCCCCACCCTATGTGAATGAGTATGGGGTACATCGTACCTCTACCCATTCACATGGGGGAATTGTAAAGTAAAATAAAACACCACACAGAATAAAATATTTTATTATCTTTAGCTCTCTTAGAAGGGGGGGGTTTCTTCTCTCCCGATCTTCTGCCGGGACCCTGGGCTTCGGTGATTTCTGCCGGGGGAGGGCGCCATCCCTTGGTCCTCTCCGGAGCCTTCCGCCAGATGCCCCCACCCCATTTAAGCTCTTTTTCATTAGGGAGGGGCATCCGGACTTCGGGGTCTTCTGCCGGGGGATGGCGCCTATCCCCCGGTCTTTCCGGTGCCTTCCGCCAGGGTTCCGGTCTTCCTGGTCTTCTGCCGGGGGTGCGCCAACTCCCCGGTCTTTTCTCTGCTCCCTCTTCTGCCTGGCTCCCCCGCGGAGCCAGGGCTTTCTTCCGTCTTCTTTCTTCTCTCTTCCTTCTTCTGCCTGTCTCCTCCGGGAGCACAGGGCTTGTCTCCGCTGTCTTCTTCCTTCTCTTCCATTGGATGTTGACACAACGAGGTTCCGCGCTGACATGCCGTGTCAGCGGTGGGCATGGACTTATATAGGGTAATGCCACCATGTGACCTCAACCCATGTGACATCACATTCCCTGGGCATGATGGGAATGTGATGTCACATGGGTTGAGGTCACATGGTGGCATTGCCCTATATAAGTCCATGCCCACTGCTCAGACGGCATTCCAGCGCCGGACCTCGTCGTGTCAACATCGAATGGAAGAGAAGGGAGAAGACAGCGGAGACAAGCCCTGTGCTCCGCGGAGGAGACAGGCAGAAGCGGAAGGCATCGCAGAAGCCCGCGGGTGTCGTCCCCCGGCGGAAGACACCGTACGTCGCTGAAGACGGGGGTGGGGTGCCAGTGCACCCCCCCGCAGAAACCGTTGTGGAAGCCCGGGACCCTCCCCCAAAGGCAGGAGCCTCACTGGTGAAGGGGGTCCCGGTGAATTACGTCGCTGAAGACGAGGGTGGGGTGCCAGTGCACCCCCCCCCGCAGAAACCGTCGTGGAAGCCCGGGACCCTCCCCCAAAGGCAGGAGCCTCACTGGTGAAGGGGGTCCCGGTGAATTACGTCGCTGAAGACGGGGGTGGGGTGCCAGTGCACCCCCCGCAGAAACCGTCGTAGTAGCTCGGGACCCTCCCCCAAAGGCAGGAGCCTCACTGGTGAAGGGGGTTCCGGCAGAAGATGGCGAAGCCCGGGGCCTAATGGGGTGGTGGTGGGGGGCCCCGGCAGAAGACCCCCGGCTGACTAATAAATTAATTTTTAAATGTGTGTGGTGTATTATTTTTTTCCATTTTTTTCCCCAGGTGAATGGGTAGGGGTACAATGTACCCCATACTCATTCACATAGGGTGGGGGGCCGGAATCTGGGGACCCCTTTATTAAAGGGGTCTCTCAGATTCTGATAAGCCCTCCGCCCGCATACCCCGACAACCAACGGCCAGGGTTGTCGGGAAGAGGCTCTTGTCCCTATCGACATGGGGACAAGAGTGCTTTGGGGTGGGGGGGCAGTGCCCCCCTCCCCCACAGCACACACTCCCCCATGTTGAGGGCATGCGGTCCGGTACGGCTCAGGAGGGGGGGGGGGCGCTCGCTCGTCCCCGCCCCCATTCCTGTCCGGCCAGACTGCGTGCCTGGGATGAGGGCTTGGTTTGGATCTTGGGGGGAACCCCACGCTGGTTTTCGGCGCGGGTTTAACCCCTTATGTTCCAGACCAAGCCTAAGAGCCTGGTATGCACCTGAAGGGGAACCCACATTTTTTTTTTTTTTGGTCTGGAGTTCCCCTTCATGAACAGCGATCTGTCATTTACCCATGTCAGTCCCCCCCCCTTCAGTTAGAACACACCCAGGGAACATATTTAACCCCTCCCTCGCACCTAGTGTTAACCCCTTCCCTGCCAGTGGCATTTTTAGAGTAAGCAATGCATTTTTACAGCACTTATCGCTAGAAAAATGCCAATGGTTCCAAAAAAGTGTTCGATGTGTCCGCCATAATGTCGCAGTACCGATAAAAATCGCTGATCGCCCCAATAACTAGTTAAAACAAAAAAAAAATATATTTTGTAGACGCTATAACTTTTGCCAAAACCAAACACTAAACGCTATTTGCGATTTTTTGGAACCAAAAAGATGTAGAATACGTATCGGCCTAAACTGAGGGTTTTTTTATTTTTTAGAATATATATTTTTGGGGATATTTATTATAGCAAAAAGTAAAAATAATTTTTACATATGTGGGCGGGACTTACGCAAGTCCCGCCCACATATATAAACATCGTTCAAACCACACATGTGAGGTATTGACGCGTGCGTTAGAGCGAGAGCAATACTTTTACCACTAGACCTTCTTTGTAACTATAAACTGGTAACCTGGAAAAAAAAGAAAAAGGTCGCCTATGGGGATATTCACGGAATTCATTTTGGCCCCATTGCAGGAGTGTTTCCAATAGTAAAGCGTGACATGTAAGGTATCTATTTACTCAGTGTAACATCATCTTTCACATTATCCCCAAAAATTGGGCTCACTTTTGTGTTTTGTTAATTTTTAACCACTTGAGCCCGGACCATATTTCTGGTCAATGACCGGGCAAGTTTTTGTGATTCGGCACGGCGTCGCTTTAACTGACAATTGCGCAGTCATGCGACGTGGCTCCCAAACAAAATTGGCAACCTTTTTTTCCCCACAAATAGATTATTAAATGTGCGTGTTTACATCTGTCTTTAACACCTCCCCTTCAGGCTGGAAAGCATCAGATCAGGGGAAACAAAAAAAAAAAAAGCTCTCATTCCATTGCAGCTTGGTTCCTACATGTGTGATGAACTGAGCATGCTCAAACACTTAGAAAAAAAATATCCTTTCTTTTTAAAAGGTGAAAAACACTCCTTGGATGCTCATAGAGCATGGTTTGGGTTTAATTGCAGGTCTGCCCAATTACAAGCTCACCCAAACTAGAGACTGCAATTTGTTCATGTGATTTCAATTGCTTCATTACTAGCACTGTTATAAAAAGCTTGGATCGATCAGTCCTCAGCTGCCCTCAGAAGGGGCAGGCTGGCAGAAATGCTGTTGCTAAACACAAATGTGGTTTGTTGCATGGGTTTTGTTTTATTTTGCCAATGGTTTTGGTTTATTTTTAAATGATGTTCACTTTGATGTATTTGTCTATGTGGCCTTATTTTATGAAAAATGTGTGAAGCTATGGTTATTTAGAATTTTGAAATGTATTTTTGTTTGTGTTTGTTTGTTTGTCTTTTTTTGCTTTCCTTGTTTTGTTGACCAATAAAAATTACTTTAAAATTGTTAAGTTTGTCTTTTGTTACTTTTTCATGCTACATATGTTGACAGCTGCAGCTGAAATCGGTTTGGGCCTAACAAATTATGTGTGATTTTTGTCTAAGCTTCTTTCCTGGTGTGTAATCATGAAATGTTTGCCATGTTTATTCTCCATGACTTTAAAGACAAAACTGGTAATTATTTTCTTTTTTCTGCAGTGGTCCTCAGCCCTCAAGTACCCCCGACAGGACATGTTTTGTGGATTTCTCTTATCAAGAATTGCTGTCCAGACTGTATTTTAAAGCACATGTGCAAGATGAAGGAAAACCTGCAAACATGGCCTGTGGGGGGGGGGTTTGCTATTGGTGGACAGGCTTGACGTGCTGATTTACAGCACTGTGCTTAAATCTAGCGCAAGGCAATCCTATTCAAATTGTGGGTGTTTGAGGGAAGCCAAGTGAGTGTTAGAACCCCTGCTTTGTGTTTTTTTATTTTTGTGTTGAGCTTTGTGTCCCTTTTCTTAAAATTGGCTTCACTTCCTGTCACACAGCTGAACAGGAAGTGAGGTTAAAACCCTACCAGTGTCATTTCTTGGGGACACAGGTCAATCTAACTAGTGTCCCCATTAAGCAAATTGCACTCCAGCACTGCTGTGTACACCCCAAATCATGGGTCTTCAAACTACGGCCCTCCAGTTGTTCAGGAACTACAATTCCCATCATGCCTAGTCATGTCTGTGAATGTCAGTGCATTACAAGGCCTCATGGGATGTGTAGTTCTACAACAGCTGGAGGGCCGTAGTTTGAGGATCCCTGTCCGAAATGATTATTTAGTTTGGGGTTTAGTAAAGGCAAAGCCACTCTGCAGTACAAGCATAGTTGCTGAAAATCAGAGAGGAAGCACTGATGGTTTTAACATCCAATCCTGTAGAAGCAAAGTTGTTTTGTTTTCTTTCTTCCTTGCTTTGCACTTGTAGTGCAAAGTGGATTTGCCTTTAGTAAATGGACCCCAAAGTCCAAGATCCCTAATAATTTGGGGTGTACACAGCAAAATGCTAGAGTGCAATTTACATAATGGGAAACTATTTAGATTGATCTCTGTGTCCCCAAGAAAAGATATTAGTAAGGTTTTACCCTCACTTCCTGTTTGGCTATGTGACAGGAAGTGAATGAATTAGAAAGGGTGAAGACACCTCACAAATGTTGTCACTATCAGGGGTGCAGACATCCCCAAAAAAATGAGCAGATAATACTTATTTGCAAATTAATAATTTTTTAGTTAACATTGGGTGGGGTGCTCTAACACACACATTCCTACATATTAGCAACGCTCTATCCTGGCCTATTGGCATGGTTATATTTTCTTAGGGCTCTCAATAAAACTCTATGAAATTTGTGCTTAAACTAGAACCAGGGGCGGACTGACAACTCATGGGGCCCCTGGGCAATAGAAGATTATGGGGCCCCTCTGGCTTACAGATGACCACCACGCCAGGAGGTAGTGCAGAGGCGGGCAGCTAAAATCTTGGGATATTCACATTAAAAGCATGTCATTTTCGGACATATCGGGGACAGATCTAAAAAAAACACCGATTTTTACATACTGTCCCTGGTTTTACTGAGCCTGGCAACCCGGATGGGGCCCCCTAGTGGCATGGGGCCCTCGGGCAGTGCCCGAGTGACTCAATGGTCAGTCCGCCCCTGACAAGAACTATAATCAACAAGTTTTATTTTCTTTAATTTTGGATAGAGTGAGGGAGGGTTATAGGCCCTGTCAGTTTATTTTGTATTATCTGTGTCCAATTGGGGAGATTTGCCTTCACTTCCTGCCCCATAGCCAAACAGGAAGTGAGAGAAAAACTATGCAAATTAACCACTTCCCGCCCAGCCTATGGCCGATTTACGTCCGGGAAGTGGTTACACAATCCTGACAGGAAGTCCTGCAGGATTTCATGCCGCGCGCGCCTGTGGGGGCACGCAGCGCGGCGATCGGTAATGCGGGGTGTCAGTCTGACACCCTGCATCTCCGATCTCGGTAAAGAGTCTCTCACGGAGACGGAGACTCTTTACCACGTGATCAGCCGTGTCCAATCACGGCTGATCACGATGTAAACAGGAAGAGCCATCGATGGCTCTTCCTCACTCGCGTCTGACAGACGCGAGTATAGGAGAGCCGATCGGCGGCTCTCCTGACAGGGGGCGTTCGCGCTGATTGTTTATCAGCGCAGCCCCCCCTCGGATCACCACACTGGACCACCAGGGATGCCCACCCTGGACCACCAGGGTGTGCAAAAAAAAAAAAATATAGAAAAAAAAAACAAAAAGCATTAAAAAAAAAGAAAAAAGATGCCAATCAGTGCCCACAAATGGGCACTGACTGGCAACCTGGGAAAATCAGTGCCACCCCACAGTGTCCATCAGTGCCACCCCACAGTGTCCATCAGTGCCACCCCACAGTGCCCATCCATGCACAGTGCCCACCTATCAGTGCCCACCTGTGCCACCCATAAGTATCCATCAGTGCCACCCATAAGTGCCGCCCATAAGTATCCATCAGTGCCACCCATAAGTGCCGCCCATGAGTGCCCATCTGTGCCGCCCATGAGTGCCCATCAGTGCCGCCTATGAGTGCCCATCAGTGCCGCATAGCAGCTCCGCCAATCAATGCCACCTCATCTGTGCCCGTCAGTACTACCTCATCGATGTCCATCAGTGCCATCTCATCGGTGCCCATCAGTGCCGCCATATCAGTGCCCGTAATTGAAAGAGAAAAACTTATTTACAAAAAAATTAACCTAAAAAAATAAAAACGTTTTTTTGTTTCAAAATTTGCAGTCTTTTTTTAGTTGTTGCGCAAAAAAAAATCGCAGAGGTGATTAAATAACAACAAAAGAAAGCTCTATTTGTGGGGGAAAAAGGACGCCAATTTTGTTTGGGTACAGTGTTGTATGACCGCGCAATTGCCATTCAAAGTGCGACAGTGTTGAAAGCTGAAAATTGGCTTGGGCGGGAAGGTGCGTAAGTGCCTGGTATGGAAGTGGTTAAGGGAATCCAGTGCCCCCCAGAACTAGTGTGTGGGTCCCCTGAAAATTACTGGGCGGGTCATACAAAAACAGGGTGTGGCTTTGACAGGAAGGGGTGGGTCATTTTTCTATTAGGAGGTGCAGATATGTAGTCAGGCCTAGGGCAGAACAAAACCTAAATATACTACTGCATATTAGGGCTTATTTAGACCGGATCCGATTTACAGCGTGTTTTTATATTGTGGGAGGAAACCCACGCAGGCACAGGGAGAACATGCAAACTCTATGCAGATGCTGTCACGGGCGGGATTCGAACCAACAACTCTTTTGCTGCTAGGTCAAAGTGCTATACACTACACCACTGTGCTGAACGAACATGATTGCAGCTGAAAGCATGAGAACTTTTTTTTTTTTTTTCAATACCATGCTTTCCAGCCTTATTGACCCCGCCTCTCTCCATAAAGAGGACCTGTCACACACTAGTCCTATTACAAGGGATGTTTACATTCCTTGTAATAGGAAGAAAAGTGATCCAAAATCAAAAAAAGTGTCAAAAAAGTGCAAGAATAAAAATATGAGGTAAAA
This sequence comes from Rana temporaria, assembly GCF_905171775.1. NCBI lineage: Eukaryota > Metazoa > Chordata > Amphibia > Anura > Ranidae > Rana > Rana temporaria. The sequence goes on from NC_053489.1 coordinate 370,235,099, forward strand.
AAAATAAAAAAAAAATAAAATAACGCCCCTGTCCCTAGAAGCTCGCACTCAGAAGCAAATATGCATGTAAGTCCCACCCACATATGTAAACACCATTCAAACCACACATGTGAGGTATTGACGCGTGCGTTAGAGCGAGAGCAATAATTCTAGCCCTAGACCTCCTCTGTAACTCTGAACTGGTCACCTGTAAAAAAAAAAACAAGCATCGCCTATGGATATTTTTATGTCCCGAAGTTTGGCGCCATTCCATGAGTGTGTACAATATTAAAGCGTGACAAGTTAGGTATCTATTTACTCGGTGTAACATCATCTTTAACATTATCCATAAAAATTGGGCTAACTTTACTGTTTTTTTTTTTTTTAATTCATGAACCGTGTTTTTTTTTTGGGCCAAAAAAAAGGCGTTTGAAAAATTATTGCGCAAATACCGTTGGAAATCAAATAAAAAATGACCGCTAACTTTATTCCCTAGGGTGTCTGCTAAAAAATTATATATAATGTTTGGGGGTCCTGATTAATTTCCCAGGAACAAAATAAAATTTTTACATGAAGGAGAGAAGTGCCAGAATAGGCGCGGTATGGAAGTGGTTAAAGTGAAATAATAAAAGTGAAATATTCCTTTAAATTTCATACAGGGGGGGAGGGGGGGTACACGCATGTTTCCCGTGCTTAGAACTGTCCCTGTACAAGATGTCATTTCTGAAGTGAAACAAAAAAAAGGAAGTTTAAAGTACTCATGGCTATAAAGAATACAGTCATTGCTCATTAAAAAAAAAAAAAAAAAAAAAAGGGGGTCCCTCCAAATTAAATTACCAGGCCCTTCAGGTCTGGAATGGATATTAAGGGGAACCCCGCCGTAAAAAAACCCAAAAAATGGCGTGGGGTCCCCCCAAATATCCATACCAGACCCTTCAGGTCTGGTGTGGATTTTAAGGGGAACTCCACCCCAAATTGAAAAAAAAAATGGCGTGGAGTCCCCCTAAAAATCCACACCAGACCCTTATCCGAGCACGTTGACCTGGCCGGCCGCAGAAAAGAGGGGGGGACAGAGTGCGGCCCCCCCCTCTCCTGAACCGCACCAGGCCACATGCCCTCAACATGGGGAGGATGTCCCCATGTTGATGGGGACAAGGGCCTCATCCCCACAACCCTTGCCCGGTGGTTGTGGGGGTCTGCGGGCGGGGGGCTTATCAGAATCTGGAAGACCCCTTTAACAAAGGGGACCCCCAGATCCTGGCCCCCCCCTATGTGAAATGGTAATGGGGTACATTATACCTCTACCATTTCACCCCCAAAAAAATGTCAAAGTGTTAAAAATGACAGTAGCCGGTTTTTGACAAATCTTTTAATAAAATCTTCTTTTCTTCTTTCCTTCGGGTTTCTTCCGCTGCTTCTTTCTTGGGTCTTCTCGTCCACATCTTGCCCGACGTGTTCTTCTATCTTCTCCGTCCGTCCTTCAGCCTTCTGGTCCCGCATCTTGCCCGTTGTCTTGTCCTGTCTTCTTCTCCGTCCGTCCGCCAGCCTCCTCGTCCGCATCTTGTGTCTTCTCCGGTCTTCTTCTCGGTCCGCCAGCCTTCTCGTCCCCGGACCCAGCGTTTGAATTTGATTTGGCCGCCGTGTTCCCGCTCCTGGGACCCGCCCCCCTCTGACGCCACAAGTAAACTCATATGAAAGTCCGCGTGTGGCATATGTGCGTCAGAGGGGGGCGGGTCACATGAGTGTGACACGGCGGGAACTTCTTCTCCGGGCGGCGCGATTGAAATTGAATTCCCCGCTGTGTGACGCTCTGTGACCCCGCCCCCCTCTGACGCACATGACCTTCTAAGGAGTTTACTTGTGGCGTCAGAGGGGGGCGGGTCCCAGGAGCGGGAACACGGCGGCCAAATCAAATTCAAACGCTGGGTCCGGGGACGAGAAGGCTGGCGGACCGAGAAGAAGACACAAGATGCGGACGAGGAGGCTGGCGGACGGACGGAGAAGAAGACAGGACAAGACAACGGGCAAGATGCGGGACCAGAGGGCTGAAGGACGGACGGAGAAGATAGAAGAAGACGTCGGGCAAGATGTGGACGAGAAGACCCAAGAAAGAAGCAGCGGAAGAAACCCGAAGGAAAGAAGAAAAGAAGATTTTATTAAAAGATTTGTCAAAAACCGGCTACTGTCATTTTTAACATTTTGACATTTTTTTTGGGGTGAAATGGTAGAGGTACAATGTACCCCATTACCATTTCACATAGGGGGGGGGCAGGATCTGGGGGTCCCCTTTGTTAAAGGGGTCTTCCAGATTCTGATAAGCCCCCCGCCCGCAGACCCCCACAACCACCGGGCAAGGGTTGTGGGGATGAGGCCCTTGTCCCCATCAACATGGGGACATCCTCCCCATGTTGAGGGCATGTGGCCTGGTGCGGTTCAGGAGAGGGGGGGGGGCCGCACTCTGTCCCCCCCTCTTTTCTGCGGCCGGCCAGGTCAACGTGCTCGGATAAGGGTCTGGTGTGGATTTTTAGGGGGACTCCACGCCATTTTTTTTTCAATTTGGGGTGGAGTTCCCCTTAAAATCCACACCAGACCTGAAGGGCCTGGAATGGATATTTGCCGGGAACCGCACGTCTTTTTTTTTTTTTGGTTTTTACGGCGGGGTTCCCCTTAATATCCATTCCAGACCTGAAGGGCCTGGTAATTTAATTTGGGGGAACCCCTACACATTTTTTTTGTTTGTTTTATGAATGAATCCCTTTAGAATTGTCAGAGCCGACAATTCATTATAGCCGCGTGTGAATTTTTAAATGACTTTTTTCCTTCTGAATGTCATTTTGTGCAGGGGGAGTTCTAAGTGCGGGAAAAATGCGCTATTTCACATGCTGACATTACACCCCCCCTAGGTACGAAATTTTAAGGAATATTTCACTTTTATTGTTTCACTTTAAGAATTATTAATTTCACTGCTCCCGAAAAAACGGCCGTTTTAAAAAATAAAAAAAGCATTGATACATGTTCCCTGGGACAGGACTGAGGTCCCCAAACACTTTTTAGGACAAAACTTGCAGATTAGCCTTTAAAATGAACACTTTTGATTTCTCCCATAGACTTCTATAGGGAGTTCAGTGCGGCTTTACATATTACTTTCAATGCGCCGGCTGCTACGCTGGTTCATGCGCCCAATTAAGCCTCCACCCGGAGTACTAATTAACGCATGAACCAGCGCAGCGCACAGAGCATAGTAAATCAGGCCCAGTGTGTTGTTGCATCTCTGATTTCTCACTGGCCAACTTGTCACATTCCCATTTTAGACTGTGATATTGTCCCGGATCTACAGTACATGTCGGGGAAGGTAGTCTTACCCGGGTCTCAGCAGCAAGCGAGTTGGTTCCAGCAACGCGGGTCTGGGCACAGGTAGTCACTGTGTGGGCTTCAGCGGGGCACATCGGGGCGTATGCAGAAACAAGGGGGGCCAAATCATTCCCCAGTAGTACATCTGCTGGCAAATCCTTCATCACCCCCACATTCACATGTCCCGAACCAACCCCCCAATCCAGGTGAACCCGGGCAACGGGTAGCCGGAAGACCGTGCCTCCCGCTACTCTTACGGCTACGGTGTCTCCGGTGTGCTGGCTCTCTGGGATGAGTTTCTTCTGTAGCAGGGTCATCGTGGCCCCAGAATCGCGTAGTCCATTGGCTACCTTTCCATTGACCCAGACAGTCTGCCTGTGTTGCTGCCTGTTGTCCTGGTTAGCTGCTTGTATCGGATCTGCCTCGTGCAGAACGCCCCAATGTTCTTCCTCCTCAACGCAGTGGGCCGCAGGCATGGATGTGCGGGGGTTCCCCCTTTCTGGCTGTCTCCATGACTGTGACTTCCTGGGTGGATTCAATGGACAGTCTAGCTTTCTGTGTCCTAGCTGTTTACACCCAAAACACCTGATGGACTGTGAGTAGTCCTGGGAGTTGAACCTAGGCTTCTGAGGATAAGTGGCCGCTGGAGGTGGTGTTGTAGGACGGTCCGACTGGGGTTTGTAGGCAATAGCCGGCGGGGGTGCCGCTGATCAATAATCCACCCGAGCTGTGGTCTGGACCACAGAGTTATCCAGTTTGCGGGCGTCTGTGTATCCGTCCGCCAGGCGAGCTGCTTCAGACAAGGAGAAAGGGTTTCTGTCCCGGACCCATTCTCTGACTTCCCGGGACAGTTTGTCAAAGAAGTGCTCCAGCAGGAACACCTGCAGCACCTCTTCCCCGGATTCTGCTTGGCATCCATCGACCCAGTGGGATGCTGTGCGGTGTAGGCGGCATGCCCACTCGGTATATGAGTCTCCAGTCTGCTTGCTCGTCTCTCGGAACCGCCTCCGGTATGCCTCCGGTGTGACGGCATACCTGGCCAAAAGTGCTTCTTTTACCAGTCCATAGTTCATAATATCCTTGTCTGCGATGGCCCTGAACGCTTCACTGGCCCGGCCGGACAATTTCCCAGACAAAATGGTAACCCATTCCTCTGTGGGCACCCAGTGTAGGGCACATTGCCGTTCAAAATCAGCAAGATACCCATCAATCTCCCCTTCCGTTTCAATGAAGTTCTTAAAAGCAGCAAAATGTATCTTTCTCCTTTCAGTTGGTGCTGCTGTGACTTCTGCTGCTGCAGAACGTCTTTGCCGTAGCCAATTTGCGTCCACAGCAGCTATAACCCGGTCTATGATCTCCGGTGGAGGGTTAGGACCATAGTGTGCCAGTCTTAGTTTGACAGCCCGATCAAAGCTTGCCTCCTCCGGGGTCCTGTCTGTTACGCTGGGCCTTTCCGTTAAGTTGGGTCTTCCAGCTCCATCCATTTGGACAAGTTCTGTGATCACGTCCATCTTCTTATGGTTGCTGGCCGGTCTGCCACAGTTCTCCAGTAAGTCCTTGAGGGTAGAGAGCTTCAGCCGTTCCTACTGTGTCTCCATTGTCCTGTGTCCTCTTGTAGCTGTCCTTTAAGGCTGTGGAATCATCTCACTGCTTGCCAACAATTGTAACGGAACCCCAAATGGGACAGGGGTTAAATCCGTTCACGATATTCCATTCCACCCAAGACAGCTTATCGACACTCCACAATCAGGCAAACGAACACGACCGATAAGAATTCCCCCCAGAAACGAGACACACAGCTCGGCTTGAGGTTCAAAACAGGGAATGAATCTTTATTATCTGCACATGGTAATACATTCCTCTTCAAAATACATCCCTCCCACCCTTGGGAAACAGGGTGGGTTAAATTGTCCAATGACAATGGTGATACCGGTCAGGTGTGTTCAAACTTCTCCTTCAGTAAACAGTCTTAGCAGGGGGGGTTGCTGGAGTGATTCCCCCCCCCTTTCCTCACAGCAAAACACTTGAACATCCCATAATAGGTATGCAGACTGTCTACCAAGCTCCAATCCACATAGCAGACTTAATTACCACAATAGACAATGGAATGCAATCACACCCCACCCCTTTCATCACAGCAAGCTGACTTGTATACATCAGCCAACACACAATATATATACAATATATACAATATCTGACCGCATTAAATGTGACTAGCACAGACCATAGTGGGGTTCTCATTCACCCTGTGCCCCTAAAGTGACTCCCGTTACAGATCCGTTCAGATACTATATCACTAAGGGGGGTGTATGCTTTGCGAGTGGGTGTAAGCGTTACTGGCACTAACCTAACGCTGCCTGGGGCGACGCAGACCCTGACTGACGCTAAAATTTAATTGATATCACCCGCCAAACCTTTATTGGGTTATATACGGCGGGTGCCCTGATGCTATAAACAGCAAACTAACTAACCAGCGTCAATCGTAACACTTATACGGTGATCACTGGTGAAAGGGTTAACTAGGGGGCAATCAGGGGGTTAAAACCTTTATTAGGTAATATATGGGGGTACCTGACGCTTTCTAAAAACCTGGCGGCGAACCTAAAATAACTAAATAACTAACTGGCTAACCCGCGTCACCAGTGACACTTATACAGTGATCACTGGTGAAAGGGTTAACTCTAGGGGCAATCAGGGGTTAAAACCTTTATTTATGGGGGTACCTAACGCTATAGAACCTGGTGGCGAACCTAAAAAAAAAACTAGCTAGCTAGCGGCAACAGTGACACTAATACAGCGATCAGAAAACTGATCGCTTAGTGACACTGGCAATAGGGGGTGAAAGGGTTAACTAGGGCAGTGATCAAGGGGTTAAACCTTTATTAGGGGGGGGGGTAGGGGGCTACCCTGGACCTAAAGGGGCCTAAGACACTAACACTTTTTTCTGTCACACTGACACTAAATGCAGTAATCAGAAAATAAATGATTACTGCATTCAGTGACACACTGGGGCTGATTTACCAAGCCTTTACTCCATGACTCATGGAGTAAAAGCAGGAGTAGCAGCCGTTTTGCCATTTACTAAAGAAATACGCTGCTAGTGCAGTGTATTTCCCTAGTTACTAATGTGCTCCGTGCGCCCAGGAGAGGGTGCATTGTGCACCAGTACAGACCTGGCGCACGGCACATTGAACTGTAAATTGCGGGGGTTTGGGCGGGAGTTTATTAGGGGGGGAGGTGGGGGGATGCAGGGGAAGTGAAGTGACATGTGTTTTGAAGTGTTTGGCGGGCCGAATTGAAAGGGAAAGTGTTTTTTGAAAACAGATCCCCGTACGCTTGCACAGTGCGCCTGAACCTCGGGAGGTTCATTTGCATACTGGGCATGCGCAGAGAGAAATTTCGGCACTTCCCGTGCGCCTTGTCAGTACGCCGTGAAAATCTTGGTAAATACCAAGCGGCGTACCCGTGAATGCGCTGCGTGACGCGGAGCACGGGAATCTCCGAGCTGTTTTCAGCCATGAAGGGGAACTCCGCGCCAAATTTCAAACTTGAAATCGGCGCGGGTCCCCCTTCAGGGCTACATTAGGCTCTTAGGCTTGGTCCGGAACGTGAGGGGTTAAACCCGCGCCGATTCGGCGCGGGGGTCCCCCCCAGATCCAAACCAAGCCCTCATCCCAAGCACGCAGTCTGGCCCGGACAGGAATGGGGGTGGGGACGAGCGAGCGCCCCCCCCTCCTGAGCCGTACCAGACCGCATGCCCTCAACATGGGGGAGTGTGTGCTGTGGGGGAGGGGGGCACTGCCCCCCCACCCCACAGCACTCTTGTCCCCATGTTGATAGGGACAAGAGCCTCTTCCCGACAACCCTTGCCATTGGTTGTCGGGGTATGCGGGCGGGGGCTAATCGGAATCTGCGAGCTCCCTTTAATAAGGGGGCCCCCAGATTCCGGCCCCCCACCCTATGTGAATGAGTATGGGGTACATCGTACCTCTACCCATTCACATGGGGGAAAGTGTAAAGTAAAATAAAACACCACACAGAATAAAATATTTTATTAATCTGATCCGGAGCCCCCCTTTCTTCTTTAGCTCTCTTACAGGGGGGGGTTTCTTCTCTCCCGATCTTCCGCCGGGACCCTGGGCTTTGGTGATTTCTGCCGGGGGAGGGCGCCATCCCTCGGTCCTCTCCGGAGCCTTCCGCCGGATGTCCCCACCCCATTTAAGCTCTTTTACATTAGGGGGGGGCATCCGGACTTCGGCGACTTCTGCCGGGGGATGGCGCCTATCCCCCGGTCTTTCCGGTGCCTTCCGCCAGGGTTCCGGTCTTCCTGGTCTTCTGCCGGGGGTGCGCCAACTCCCAGGTCTTTTCTCTTCTGTCTTCTCTGCTCCCTCTTCTGCCTGGTTCCCCCGCGGAGCCAGGGCTTTCTTCCGTCTTCTTTCTTCCTTCTTCTGCCTGTCTCCTCCGGGAGCACAGGGCTTGTCTGCGCTGTCTTCTCCCTTCTCTTCTATTGGATGTTGACACGACGAGGTTCCGCGCTGACATGCCGTGTCAGCGGCGGGCATGGACTTATATAGGGTAATGCCACCATGTGACCTCAACCCATGTGACATCACATTCCCTGGGCATGATGGGAATGTGATGTCACATGGGTTGAGGTCACATGGTGGCATTACCCTATATAAGTCCATGCCCGCTGCTCAGACGGCATTCCAGCGCCGGACCTCGTCGTGTCAACATCGAATGGAAGAGAAGGGAGAAGACAGCGGAGACAAGCCCTGTGCTCCGCGGAGGAGACAGGCAGAAGCGGAAGGCATCGCAGAAGGCACCGTAGAATTACGGCGCTGAAGACGGGGGTGGGGTGCCAGTGCACCCCCCCCCCCGCAGAAACCGTCGAAGCCCAGGACCCTCCCCCAAAGGCAGGAGCCTCACTGGTGAAGGGGGTCCCGGTAAATTACAGCGCTGAAGACGGGGGTGGGGTGCCAGTGCACCCCCCCGCAGAAACCGTCGAAGCCCGGAACCCTCCCCCAAAGGCAGGAGCCTCACTAGTGAAGGGGGTCCCGGTGAATTGCGGCGCTGAAGACGGGGGTGGGGTGCAAGTGCACCCCCCCGCAGAAACCGTCGAAGCCCGGAACCCTCCCCCAAAGGCAGGAGCCTCACTGGTGAAGGGGGTCCCGGTGAATTACGGCGCTGAAGACGGGGGTGGGGTGCCAGTGCACCCCCCCCGCAGAAACCGTCGAAGCCCGGAACCCTCCCCCAAAGGCAGGAGCCTCACTGGTGAAGGGGGTCCCGGTGAATTACGGCGCTGAAGACGGGGGTGGGGTGCAAGTGCACCCCCCCCGCAGAAACCGTCGAAGCCCGGGACCCTCCCCCAAAGGCAGGAGCCTCACTGGTGAAGGGGGTCCCGGTGAAAGACGGCGAAGCCCGGGGCCTAATGGGGTGGTGGTGGGGGGCCCCGGCAGAAGACCCCCGGCAGACTAATAAATTAATTTATTCATGTGTGGTGTTTTATTTCTTTACATTTTTTTTCCCCAGGTGAATGGGTAGGGGTACGATGTACCCCCATACTCCTTCACATAGGGTGCGGGGCCGGAATCTGGGGGCCCCTTTATTAAAGGGGCCTCTCAGATTCTGATAAGCCCCCCGCCCGCATACCCCGACAACCAACGGCCAGGGTTGTCGGGAAGAGGCTCTTGTCCCTATCGACATGGGGAGTGCCCCCCTCCCCCACAGCACACACTCCCCCATGTTGAGGGCATGCGGTCTGGTACGGCTCAGGAGGGGGGGGGGGGCGCTCGCTCGTCCCCGCCCCCATTCCTGTCCGGCCAGACTGCGTGCCTGGGATGAGGGCTTGGTTTGGATCTTGGGGGGAACCCCACGCTGGTTTTCGGCGTGGGTTTAACCCCTTATGTTCCAGACCAAGCCTAAGAGCCTGGTATGCACCTGAAGGGGAACCCACATTTTTTTTTTTTGGTCTGGAGTTCCCCTTCATGAACACGATCTGTCATTTACCCATGTCAGTTCCCCCCCTTCAGTTAGAACACACCCAGGGAACATATTTAACCCCTCCCTCACACCTAGTGTTAACCCCTTCCCTGCCAGTGGCATTTTTAGAGTAAGCAATGCATTTTTACAGCACTGATCGCTAGAAAAATGCCAATGGTTCCAAAAAAGTGTCCGATGTGTCCGCCATAATGTCGCAGTACCGATAAAAATCGCTGATCGCCGCAATAACTTGTTAAATAAAAAATACAACAAAAATGCCATATTTTGGAGACTTTTGCCAAAACCAATCAATAAACGCTAATTGCGAGTTTTTGGGAACCAAAAAGATGTAGAATATGTATCGGCCTAAACTGAGGGATTTATTTATTTTTTAGAATATATATTTTAGGGGATATTTATTATAGCAAAAAGTCAAAATTACTCTTTTTGGTTTTTTAAATTGTCGCTCTATTTTTGGTTATAGCTCGAAAAATTCAAAAAACGCAGAGGTGATCAAATACCACCAAAATAAAGCTCTCTTTGTGGGAAAAAAAAAGGTTGCCAATTTATTTTGGGAGCCACGTCGCACGACTGCGCAATTGTCAGTTAAAGCGACGCCGTGCCGAATCACAAAAACTGGCCCGGTCATTGACCAGCAATATGGTCCGGGGCTCAAGTGGTTAAAAATTCACAAAACACTAAAGTTAGCCCAATTTTTGGTGATAATGTGAAAGATGATGTTACACCGAGTAAATAGATACCTTACATGTCACGCTTTACTATTGAAAACACTCCTGCAATGGGGCCAACATTCATTACTTAAAAAAATCCCCATAGGCGACCTTTTTTTTTTCTTCTCAGGTTACCAGTTTATAGCTACAGAGAAAGTCTAGTGCTAAAAGTATTACTCTCGCTCTAACGCACGCGTCACTACCTCACATGTGTGGTTTGAACGGTGTTTACATATGTGGGCGGGACTTACGCAAGTCCCGCCCACATATATAAACATTGTTCAAACCACACATGTGAGGTATTGACGCGTGCGTTAGAGCGAGAGCAAGACTTTTAGCACTAGACCTTCTTTGTAACTATAAACTGGTAACCTGAAAAAAAAAAAGGTCGCCTATGGGGAATTTCAAGTGCTAAATTTTGGCCCCATTCCAGGCGTGTTTGCAATAGTAAAGCGTGACATGTAAGGTATCTATTTACTCGGTGTAACATCATCTTTCACATTATCAACAAAAATTGGGCTAACTTTAGTGTTTTGTGAATTTTTAACCACTTGAGCCCCGGACCATATTGCTGGTCAATGACCGGGCCAGTTTTTGTGATTCGGCACGGCGTCGCTTTAACTGACAATTGCGCAGTCGTGCGACGTGGCTCCCAAACAAAATTGGCAACCTTTTTTTCCCACAAATAGATTATTAAATGTGCGTGTTTACTTCTGTCTTTAACACCTCCCCTTCAGGCTGGAAAGCGTCAGATCAGGGAAAAAAAAAAAAAAAAAAGCTCCCATGCCATTGCAGCTTGGTTCCTACATGTGTGATGAACTGAGCATGCTCAAACACTTAGAAAAAAATTATCCTTTCTTTTTAAAAGGTGAAAATCACTTTGATGCTCATAGAGCGTGGTTTGGGTTAATACCAGGTGTGCACAATTACAAGCTCACCCAAACTAGAGACTGCAATTTGTTCATGTGATTTCAATTGCTTCATTACTAGCACATGTTATAAAAAGCAGGGATCGATCATTCCTCAGCTGCCCTCAGAAGGGGCAGGCTGGCAGAAATGCTGTTGCTAAACACAAATGTGGTTTGTTGCATGGTTTTTGTTTTATTTTGCCAATGGTTTTGGTTTATTTTTAAATGATGTTCACTTTGATGTATTTGTCTATGTGGCCTTATTTTATGAAAAATGTGTGAAGATGTTAAAGCTATGGTTATTTAGATTTTTGAAATGTATTTTTGTTTGTTTGTCTTTTTTTGCTTTCCTTGTTTTGTTGACCAATAAAAATTACTTTAAAATTGTTAAGTTTGTCTTTTGTTACTTTTTCATGCTACATATGTTGACAGCTGCAGCTGAAATCGGTTTGGACCTAACAAATTATGTGTGATTTTTGTCTAAGCTTCTTTCCTGGTGTGTAATCATGAAATGTTTGCCATGTTTATTCTCCATGACTTTAAAGACAAAACTGGTAATTATTTTATTTTTTCTGCAGTGGTCCTCAGCCCTCAAGTACCCCCGACAGGACATGTTTTGTGGATTTCTCTTATCAAGAATTGCTGTCCAGACTGTCTTTTAAAGCACATGTGCAAGATGAAGGAAAACCTGCAAACATGGCCTGTGGGGGGGGGGGGGGGTTTGCTATTGGTGGACAGGCTTGACGTGCTGATTTACAGCACTGTGCTTAAATCTAGCGCAAGGCAATCCTATTCAAATTGTGGGTGTTTGAGGGAAGCCAAGTGAGTGTTAGAACCCCTGCTTTGTGTTTTTTTGTTTTTGGGTTGAGCTTTGTGTCCATTTTCTTAAAATTGGCTTCACTTCCTGTCACACAGCTGAACAGGAAGTGAGGTTAAAACCCTACCAGTGTCATTTCTTGGGGACACAGGTCAATCTAACTAGTGTCCCCATTAATCAAATTGCACTCCAGCACTGCTGTGTACACCCCAAATCATGGGTCTTCAAACTACGGCCCTCCAGTTGTTCAGGAACTACAATTCCCATCATGCCTAGTCATGTCTGTGAATGTCAGTGCATTACAAGGCCTCATGGGATGTGTAGTTCTACAACAGCTGGAGGGCTGTAGTTTGAGGATCCCGGCCCCAAATGATTATTTAGTTTGGGGTTTAGTAAAGGCAAAGCCACTCTGCAGTACAAGCATAGTTGCTGAAAATCAGAGAGGAAGCACTGATGGTTTTAACATCCAATCCTGTAGAAGCAAAGTTGTTTTGTTTTCTTTCTTCCTTGCTTTGCACTTGTAGTGCAAAGTGGATTTGCCTTTAGTAAATGGACCCCAAAGTCCAAGATCCCTAATAATTTGGGGTGTACACCGCAAAATGCTAGAGTGCAATTTACATAATGGGAAACTATTTAGATTGATCTCTGTGTCCCCAAGAAAAGATATTAGTAAGGTTTTACCCTCACTTCCTGTTTGGCTATGTGACAGGAAGTGAATGAATTAGAAAGGGTGAAGACATCTCACAAATGTTCTCACTATCAGGGGTGCAGACATCCCCAAAAAAATGAGCAGATAATACTTATTTGCAAATTAATAATTTGTTAGTTAACATTGGGTGGTGTTTGTGGGGTGCTCTAACACACACATTCCTACATATTAGCAACGCTGTATCCTGGCCTATTGGCATGGTTATATTTTCTTAGGGCTCTCAATAAAACTCTATGAAATTTGTACTTAAACTAGAACCAGGGGCGGACTGACAACTCATGGGGCCCCCGGGCAATAGAAGAGTATGGGGCCCCTCTGGCTTACAGATGGCCACCACGCCAGGAGGTAGTGCAGAGGCGGGCAGCTAAAATCTTGGGATATTCACATTAAAAGCATGTCATTTTCGGACATATCAGGGACAGATCTAAAAAAACACAGATTTTTACATACTGTCCCTGGTTTTACTGAGCCTGGCAACCTGGATGGGGCCCCCTAGTGGCATGGGGCCCTCGGGCAGTGCCCGAGTGACTCAATGGTCAGCCCGCCCCTGACTAGAACTATAATCAACACGTTTTATTTTCTTTAATTTTGGATAGAGTGAGGGAGGGTTATAGGCCCTGTCAGTTTATTTTGTATTATCTGTGTCCAATTGGGGAGATTTGCCTTCACTTCCTGCCCCATAGCCAAACAGGAAGTGAGAGAAAAACTATGCAAATTAACCACTTCCCGCCCAGCCTATGGCCGATTTACGTCCGGGAAGTGGTTACACAATCCTGACAGGACGTCCTGCAGGATTTCATGCCGCGCGCGCCTGTGGGGGCACGCAGCGCGGCGATCGGTGATGCGGGGTGTCAGTCTGACACCCTGCATCTCCGATCTCGGTAAAGAGTCTCTCACGGAGACGGAGACTCTTTACCACGTGATCAGCTGTGTCCAATCACGGCAGATCACGATGTAAACTGGAAGAGCCATCGATGGCTCTTCCTCACTCGCGTCTGACAGACGCGAGTATAGGAGAGCCGATCGGCGGCTCTCCTGACAGGGAGCGTTCGCACTGATTGTTTATCAGCGCAGCCCCCCCTCGGATCACCACACTGGACCACCAGGGATGCCCACCCTGGACCACCAGGGTGGGCAAAAAAAAAAAATATGGAAAAAAAAAACAAAAAGCATTAAAAAAAAAGAAAAAAGATGCCAATCAGTGCCCACAAATGGGCACTGACAGGCAACCTGGGAAAATCAGTGCCACCCCACAGTGTCCATCAGTGCCACCCCACAGTGTCCATCAGTGCCACCCCACAGTGCCCATCCATGCACAGTGCCCACCTATCAGTGCCCACCTGTGCCACCCATAAGTATCCATCAGTGCCACCCATAAGTGCCGCCCATGAGTGCCCATCTGTGCCGCCCATGAGTGCCCATCAGTGCCGCCTATGAGTGCCCATCAGTGCCGCATACCAGCGCCGCCAATCAATGCCACCTCATCTGTGCCCGTCAGTACTACCTCATCGATGTCCATCAGTGCCATCTCATCGGTGCCCATCAGTGCCGCCATTTCAGTGCCCGTAATTGAAAGAGAAAAACGTATTTACAAAAAAATTTACCTAAAAAATTAAAAACGTTTTTTTGTTTCAAAATTTGGTCTTTTTTTAGTTGTTGCGCAAACAAAAAAATCGCAGAGGTGATCAAATAACAACAAAAGAAAGCTCTATTTGTGGGGGAAAAAGGACGCCAATTTTGTTTGGGTACAGTGTTGTATGACCGCGCAATTGCCATTCAAAGTGCGACAGTGCTGAAAGCTGAAAATTGGCTTGGGCGGGAAGGTGCGTTAGTGCCTGGTATGGAAGTGGTTAAGGGAATCCAGTGCCCCCCTCCCCCCCAGAACTAGTGTGTGGGTCCCCTGAAAATTCCTGGGCGGGTCATACAAAAACAGGGTGTGACCTTGACAGGAAGGGGTGGGTCATTTTTCTATTAGGAGGTGCAGATATGTAGAACAAAACCTAAATATACTACTGCATATTAGGGCTTATTTAGACCGGATCCGATGTACAGCATGTTTTTATATTGTGGGAGGAAACCCACGCAGGCACAGGGAGAACATGCAAACTCCATGCAGATGGTGTCACGGGCTGGATTCGAACCAGCGACCCTTTTGCTGCTAGGTCAAAGTGCTATACACTACACCAATGTGCTGAACGAACATGATTGCAGCTGAAAGCATGAGATCTTTTATTTTTTTTTTCAATACCATGCTTTCCAGCCTTATTGACCCCGCCTCTCTCCATAAAGAGGACCTGTCACATACTAGTCCTATTACAAGGGATGTTTACATTCCTTGTAATAGGAAGAAAAGTGATCCAAAATAAAAAAAAGTGTCAAAAAAGTGCAAGAAGAAAAATATGAGGTAAAAAAAACAAACAAAAAAATAAAATAACGCCCCTGTCCCTAGAAGCTCGCACTCAGAAGCGAATATGCATGTAAGTCCCGCCCACATATGTAAACACCATTCAAACCACACATGTGAGGTATTGACGCGTGCGTTAGAGCGAGAGCAATAATTCTAGCCCTAGACCTACTCTGTAACTCTGAACTGGTCACCTGTAAAAAAAAAACAAGCATCGCCTATGGATATTTTTATGTCCCGAAGTTTGGCGCTATTCCATGAGTGTGTGCAATATTAAAGCGTGACAAGTTAGGTATCTATTTACTCGGTGTAACATCATCTTTAACATTATCCATAAAAATTGGGCTAACTTTACTGTTTTTTATTTTTTTAATTCATGAACCGTGTTTTTTTTTGGGCCAAAAAAAAAAGGCGTTAGAAAAATTATTGCGCAAATACCGTTGGAAATCAAATAAAAAATGACCGCCACTTTATTCCCTAGGGTGTCTGCTAAAAAATTATATATAATGTTTGGGGGTCCTGAGTAATTTCCCAGGAACAAAATATAATTTTTACATGAAGGAGAGAAGTGCCAGAATAGGCGCGGTATGGAAGTGGTTAAAGTGAAATAATAAAAGTGAAATATTCCTTTAAATTTCATACGGGGGGGGGGGGGGGGGTACACGCATGTTTCCCGTGCTTAGAACTGTCCCTGTACAAGATGTCATTTCTGAAGTGAAACAAAAAAAAGGAAGTTTAAAGTACTCATGGCTATAAAGAATACAGTCATTGCTCATTAAAAATAATAAAAAAAAAAAAAAAAAATGGGGGTCCCTCCAAATTAAATTACCAGGCCCTTCAGGTCTGGAATGGATATTAAGGGGAACCCCGCCGTAAAAACCCCCCCAAAAAATGGCGTGGGGTCCCCCCAAATATCCATACCAGACCCTTCAGGTCTGGTGTGGATTTTAAGGGGAACTCCACCCCAAATTGAAAAAAAATTGGCGTGGAGTCCCCCTAAAAATCCACACCAGACCCTTATCCGAGCACGTTGACCTGGCCGGCCGCAGAAAAGAGAGGGGGACAGAGTGCGGCCCCCCCCTCTCCTGAACCGCACCAGGCCACATGCCCTCAACATGGGGAGGATGTCCCCATGTTGATGGGGACAAGGGCCTCATCCCCACAACCCTTGCCCGGTGGTTGTGGGGGTCTGCGGGCGGGGGGCTTATCAGAATCTGGAAGACCCCTTTAACAAAGGGGTCCCCCAGATCCCGGCCCCCCCCCTATGTGAAATGGTAATGGGGTACATTGTACCTCTACCATTTCACCCCAAAAAAAATGTCAAAAGTGTTAAAAATGACAGTAGACGGTTTTTGACAAATCTTTTAATAAAATCTTCTTTTCTTCTTTCCTTCGGGTTTCTTCCGCTGCTTCTTTCTTGGGTCTTCTCGTCCACATCTTGCCCGACGTGTTCTTCTATCTTCTCCGTCCGTCCTTCAGCCTTCTGGTCCCGCATCTTGCCCGTTGTCTTCTCCTGTCTTCTTCTCCGTCCGTCCGCCAGCCTTCTCGTCCACATCTTTTTCTTCCCCGGACCCAGCGTTTGAATTTGATTTGGCCGCCGTGTTCCCGCTCCTGGGACCCGCCTCCCTCTGACGCCACAGGTAAAATCATATGAAAGTCCGCGTGTGGCATATGTGCGTCAGAGGGGGGCGGGGTCACATGAGTGTGACACGGCGGGAACTTCAATTGGAAGCAGCGGCATCTTCTTCTCCGGGCGGCGCCTTTGAAATTGAATTCCCCCGCCGTGTGACGCTCTGTGACCCCGCCCCCCTCTGACGCACATGACCTTCTAAGGAGT
The DNA here is from genome assembly GCF_905171775.1 of Rana temporaria. NCBI lineage: Eukaryota > Metazoa > Chordata > Amphibia > Anura > Ranidae > Rana > Rana temporaria. The sequence goes on from NC_053489.1 coordinate 370,251,817, forward strand.
TTACTTGTGGCGTCAGAGGGGGGCGGGTCCCAGGAGCGCAACACGGCGGCCAAATCAAATTCAAACGCTGGGTCCAGGGAAGAAAAAGATGTGGACGAGAAGGCTGGCGGACCGAGAAGAAGACCGGAGAAGACACAAGATGCGGACGAGGAGGCTGGTGGACGGAGAAGAAGACAGGGGAAGACAACGGGCAAGATGTGGGACCAGAAGGCTGAAGGACGGACGGAGAAGATAGAAGAAGACGTCGGGCAAGATGTGGACAAGAAGACCCAAGAAAGAAGCAGCGGAAGAAACCCGAAGGAAAGAAGAAAAGAAGATTTTATTAAAAGATTTGTCAAAAACCGGCTACTGTCATTTTTAACACTTTTGACATTTTTTTGGGGGTGAAATGGTAGAGGTACAATGTACCCCATTACCATTTCACATAGGGGGGGGCCAGGATCTGGGGGTCCCCTTTGTTAAAGGGGTCTTCCAGATTCTGATAAGCCCCCCGCCCGCAGACCCCCACAACCACCGGGCAAGGGTTGTGGGGATGAGGCCCTTGTCCCCATCAACATGGGGACATCCTCCCCATGTTGAGGGCATGTGGCCTGGTGCGGTTCAGGAGAGGGGGGGCCGCACTCTGTCCCCCCCTCTTTTCTGCGGCCGGCCAGGTCAACGTGCTCGGATAAGGGTCTGTTGTGGATTTTTAGGGGGACTCCACGCCATTTTTTTTTTAAATTTGGGGTGGAGTTCCCCTTAAAATCCACACCAGACCTGAAGGGCCTGGAATGGATATTTGCCGGGAACCGCACGTCTTTTTTTTTTTGGTTTTTACGGCGGGGTTCCCCTTAATATCCATTCCAGACCTGAAGGGCCTGGTAATTTAATTTGGGGGAACCCCTACACATTTTTTGTTTTTGTTTTATGAATGAATCCCTTTAGAATTGTCAGAGCCGACAATTCATTATAGCCGCGTGTGAATTTTTAAATGACTTTTTTCCTTCTGAATGTCATTTTGTGCAGGGGCAGTTCTAAGTGCGGGAAAAATGCGCTATTTCACATGCTGACATTACACCCCCCCTAGGTACGAAATTTAAAGGAATATTTCACTTTTATTGTTTCACTTTAAGAATTATTAATTTCACTGCTCCCGAAAAAACGGCCATTTTAAAAAATAAAAAAAACATTGATACATGTCCCCTGGGGCAGGACTGAGGTCCCCAAACACTTTTTAGGACAAAACTTGCAGATTAGCCTTTAAAATGAACACTTTTGATTTCTCCCATAGACTTCTATAGGGAGTTCGGCGCGGCTTTACATATTACTTTCAATGCGCCGGCTGCTACGCTGGTTCATGTGCCTAATTAAGCCTCCACCCGGCGCACTAATTAAGGCATGAACCAGCGCAGCGCACCGAGCATAGTAAATCAGCCCCTATGTGTACCTGTGTCAGTGTACTGTTGGTGCAACTTACTATGTGATGTCTTCTCTCCTCAGCGTCGGACCAAAAGACCGACACGAGGAGAGAGCACATCACTTCCCTTTTCCTGTGTTTACACTTAGCACAGGAAGAGGCGGGGGGGGGGGGGGCGCGCGCATTGGCTGAGAGCGATCGCGAGGGGGTGGCTCCCTCATCCCGGATCGCTTCTGCAGCCTACAGAACCGTTGCATGTCCTGGGGGGGGGTCCCGATTGGACCCCCGACCCACGTCTAGGCAAGCACGTACAGGTACGTTGATGTGCCTGTCCGTGCCATTCTGCCAACGTAAATGTACATGCGGCGGTCCGGAAGTGGTTAATATACATTTGTAGATGCCGTGCGCCAGGTCCATAGGGGCACACCGTGTGCCCCCTCCTGGGCGCATTTGGCATTTTAGTAAATAAGGAATTGCGCTGCATTGCCGGTGCATTCCTTTTGTAAATGCCATAACGGTCGTTGCGCACGCCGATGCGCCATGAATCATGGCGCAAAGGCTTCGTAAATCAGCCCCAGTATGTCTTTTAGATCAGGAGAGCTTTATCAGAATGGTAAAGCAGAACCCCTTGACCAGTGCAGGGCCAGACTGGCCCACCGGGATAGCGGGAGATATCCCGGTAGGCTGCCTGCCCTGAGGCCGCTTTAAGCTGTGGCTGACTGCAGCGCTCGCACTCCCCTCCCTCGCTCTCTCTTTTCTGTCACACACACAGCGGGGAATATTCTGAGGTGTGTGTCACTCACGTAACAAACAGGAGCTGGCTGGGTCTGTGTTAGTCTCGTCTGTGCTGTAAGAAGGTTCCGCCCCCTAGACCAGCTCGTATGATAGTTGATGAAAGACTGATTGAATCAGTGTTTCGCCTATCATACGAGCTGGTATGGGGCTGCATAGGCTGCATTAACGTCCACAGTGGGGCATTAATGTCCACAGTGGGGCTGCATTAACATCCACAGTGGGGCTGCATTCACGTCCACATTGGGGCTGCATTCACGTCCACATTGGGGCTGCATTCACGTTTACATTGGGGCTGCATTAACGGGGGGCAGTGAGGCTGCATTGATGGGCACAGTGAGGCTACATTCATGGGCACAGTGAGGCTACATTCATGGGCACTGATGAGGCTGCTTTGATCTTTTTCCACATTTTCTGATCATCTCTTGTACCATGTCTGCAGTCTCTGAACATCTCCTGTATCATGTCTGCGTTCTCTGACCATATCCTGTACCATGTCTGCAGTTTCTGACCATCTCCTGTACCATGTCAGCAGTCTCTGACAATCTCCTGTACCATGTCAGCAGTCTCTGACCATCTCCTGTAACATGTCTGCATTCTCTGACCATCTCCTGTATCATGTCTGCGTTCTCTGACCATATCCGGTACCATGTCTGCAGTCTCTGACCATCTCCTGTACCATGTCTGCAGTCTCTGACCATCTCCTGTACCATGTCTGCAGTCTCTAACCATCTCCTGTATCATGTCTGCATTCTCTGACCATCTCCTGTACCATGTCTGCAGTCTCTGACCATCTCCTGTACCATGTCAGCAGTCTCTGACCATCTCCTGTATCATGTCTGCATTCTCTGACCATCTCCATTACCATGTCAGCAGTCTCTGACCATCTCCCTTACCATGTCTGCATTCTCTGACCATCTCCTGTATCATGTCTGCATTCTCTGACCATCTCCTGTATTATGCCTGCAGTCTCTGACCATCTCCTGTATCATGTCTGCAGTCTCTGACTATCTCCTGTATCATGTCAGCAGTCTCTGACCATCTCCTGTATCATGTCTGCATTCCCTGACCATCTCCTGTATCATGTCTGCAGTCTCTGACCATCTCCTGTACCATGTCAGCAGTCTCTGACCATCTCCTGTATCATGTCTATATTCTCTGGCCATCTCCTGTACCATGTCAGCAGTCTCTGAACATCTCCTGTATCATGTCTACATTCTCTGGCCATCTCCTGTACCATGTCAGCAGTCTCTGACCATCTCCTGTATCATGTCTACATTCTCTGACCATCTCCTGTACCATGTCAGCAGTCTCTGACCATCTCCTGTATTGCCACGTACACACCATCACTTTATGTGATGAAAAAAAATGACGTTTTTGAAAACGTCACTTTAAACGACCGTGTGTGGGGGAAAACGTCGTTTTTTGTCTTGTAAAAAACGACCAAAAAAAATTGAAGCATGCTTCAATTTTATGTGTCGTTTTTCAAAAAGTCATTTTTCACTTCACAGAAATTGACCGCGTGTAGCGAAAAACGTTGTTTAAAACGACGTTTTTTCACCCGCGCATGCCCAGAAGCTACTTATGAAGCAAGCTTCAATGGAAAAACGTGGTGAACGTAACCTCGCTTTGCTAGAACATTGTGAGAAAAACGATGGTGTGTAGGCAACTTCGTCTTTGAAAATTGAAGTTTCAAAAACGTCATTTTTTACTTCACAGAAAATGATGTTTTTTTTCATCACATAAAGTGATGATGTGTACGGGGCATAACATGTCTGCATTCTATCACCATCTCCTGTATCATGTCTGCATTCTCTGACCATCTCCTGTACCATGTCAGCAGTCTCTGACCATCTCCTGTATCATGTCTGCGTTCTCTGACCATCTCCTGTACCATGTCAGCAGTCTCTGACCATCTCCTGTATCATGTCTGCGTTCTCTGACCATCTCCTGTATCATGTCTGCATTCTCTGACCATCTCCTGTATCATGTCTGCAGTCTCTGGCCATCTCCTGTATCATGTCTGCAGTCTCTGACCATCTCCTGTACCATGTCAGCAGTCTCTGACCATCTCCTGTATCATGTCTGCGTTCTCTGACCATCTCCTGTACCATGTCAGCAGTCTCTGACCATCTCCTGTATCATGTCTGCGTTCTCTGACCATCTCCTGTATCATGTCTGCATTCTCTGACCATCTCCTGTATCATGTCTGCAGTCTCTGGCCATCTCCTGTATCATGTCTGCAGTCTCTGACCATCTCCTGTACCATGTCAGCAGTCTCTGACCATCTCCTGTATCATGTCTGCATTCTCTGACCATCTCCTGTACCATGCCAGCAGTCTCTGACCATTTCCTGTATCATGTCTGCAGTCTCTGACCATCTCTTATATCATGTCTGCAGTCTCTGACCATCTCTTATATCCTGTCTGCAGTCTCTGAGGAGGTCTGGAGAGGAGTCAAGAGTGGGAGAGCTGCCAGGATGTGGGGGTCATAGGAGAAGTCAGATGTGTGTGGACTGTGGAGAGGAGACTATAGGATAAAACCAGAGCCGCCAAGCTGGAGCCGACTGACTGACTGATCCCTGCAAGGTGCACCTGAGAGGAGGTCAGTGAGTAGGGTTGCCAACTCACCCCTTTAAAACAGAACACATATTAATTACACAGGTTCTGTGGCTGATTAAGGAGGTAATTAAACTCACTTGGTGCCTTATTTGCATTAAATTAGCCTCAGAACCTGTGTAATTAATATGTGTTCTGTTTTAAAGGGATGAGTTGGCAACCCTATCAGTGACAGCGCCGCCAGGCCAGTCTGAGGGGGGGTCACTGATGTAAGGGGGGAGTGAATACAACAATGTAAGGGGCACTGATATAAAGGTTTCCCCCCTATATTAGTAACCCCCCCCCTACCTTATTGCATAGCTCCCAACTGTTCCTGATTTGGAGCAATGTCCCTCTGTCCTCCTCATTTTGGTCTAATCTATATAGTTGTATATAAAATGCACTATTTATCTTTCAAAAAGTGTTTCCCAGTGCTAAACCTTTCATCTCCTTTAAGAGGGTGTGGCAGGGTGTGTGTCCTATGCCTACATATGTTTGTTAGTAGGTGTCCCTCATTCCCATCTCAAAATGTCTCAAAATGTTGGGAAGTGTGGCTAAGTGTCTTCTTTCTGCGGAAGGTGGTCTCTGGTCAACAGAGTCGTTGTCGTCCAACCCCCCCCCCCCCACGTTCCTGGGGTCACCCTTGATGATTGTGATAATGTGGGGAACCAATGAGCAAACCAGCCTACCCAAACTATTAAATCAACAAGGATAATAACGGCAGCAGCCACAACAATTAAGTGCTCACACACTGGTAACAAGTAATCAAGGGGGGTGTAATGGTGCTTGCCAATAATTAAAAAATGAATAAAATATATGTGACATCCAATCCTATGAGAAAAAATGTTCCACTCCAATTAGTACCCACCCAGCATTAGGGATGAGCTTTGTGTTCGATGCGAACGTATGTTCGACTCGAACATTGTCTGTTCGTACGTTCGACAAATTTCCTTGTCAAAATGATCTTTATTTGGTGATTGTAAAGTTACATTGTACATGTAGCAAACTTTTGGTATAGTGAACAAAAGGTTGGCATTCCATATTCTCAAAAAATTATATCATCTTTAGAATTAAATGCAAAATAAAACAAAGAAGAGTATAACCAAATACTTCTGGCGACAACTGGAGAAGCTTGAGTATTTAGATGTGGAATGCTTACAGTCTGTCCCAGTTGCCTCGTTTCCAGATTAGCCGTACATTAAAGGCTACAAGTTTCTGTTTAACACAACCTTAAACATATTAATTATAAGTTACAAAAGTACGCTACCATCTCTGCGTCGATTGTAAAAAATAAGAGGATATAATCACATACAATAACTAACCGGGGGAAGGGAAAAAGGGAAAAAGGGGATAGAATAATAGGGTCTGCAGGGATGGGCTTGGCTCTGTTGTCAATATATACCTTGTATAACAAATGTGTTTATTGAGCAAGCTACCATGGCATCATTACTCCTTTGTTAAAGTTTCCTGGTGCTGTGTATTGCGTCCACGGGTACCATATATTTTCAAACCTGGCGATCGTGTCCGTGTCCAATGCCTCCATTTTGGCATGTGACATTGCAGTATTCATTCTATTTTTTGTTTCCGTCACTGAAAGATTTGGGGTTTTCCAGGCTTTAGCAATGGTCTGTTGGCTGCAGTAAAGAGTTGTGTTAGTAGTTTAAATTGTGCGTGTAATAAGTTACTGGGCTTTAAATTCAAAAGGGCTAATTTAGGGTCTGGAGGAATTTTCAATTTGGTCAGGATATTTGCTATCTCGAAAGTCTTTTTCCAGAACTTCTGTGCTTTAGGACACGTCCACCATGTATGAAAATATGTACCCGCGGTTGTACAACCCCTAAAGCATTGTCCAGAGTAACTCGGTACATATTTGGCTATTCTATCAGGCACCAGGTACCATCTGGTTAACACCTTATAATTCGTTTCCAATGCTAATATGTTGGAGGAGGCAGATTTAGTGTTTTGCCATATCTGGTTCCAGTCAGATGTATTGAGTACAAGATTTAGGTCATCTTCTCATTTCTGTACATATGGGAGTTTTGCCATACTAGTTTGAGTCGTTGCCTGGAGATATAGGGTTGATATTGTACCTCTTGCGTGTGGATTTTCCTTGCAAACTCTTTCAAATGGAGACATCAGGTTTTTCGGTGTCGCCGGGATCATGAGCGACTCTACAAATTTTTTTATTTGGAGGTATCTAAACAGTTCTGATTGGGGAATACCATATTTCTTGCACAATGTTGGGAAGGGCATGATGCCTGATGGACCTAGGAATTTATAAACATATATACAATCTCTTTTCACCCATTCCTTGAATGTGTTAGGGAAGATCCAAGCTGGGTAGAATGCAGGATTTTTGTAAAATGAGAGCAATGGATTAAAGCGGTTGTAAACCCATCGATGTAACACTCAAAAAAACTATTAACATTCCCGGCATGCCGGGAATGCTAACTGCACATTGGTTGGGCTCTCAACCAAACCGTCAAACCATCCAATGGCTGGTGTCATAACTGATCACATGTGCAGCTTCATGGCAGTTGAAGATTGAACAAAGGCCAAGATGGCAGCTTCCTTGGCTGAAAAAGATAGGAGGGTTTACAACCGCTTTAAGGGGGGACTGTAATAGGTATTTAGTTTAGAATTTGTCCCACAATGACAGCGAGTGTTTGATAATGGGGTTGCAAATGTTTCTGCGTGACTTGGGGGAGATCCATAATAAGTTAGCTGGTGGGACGGGGTCACATTCAGCCGCCTCTATCGCTACCCAGAGGGGTGCTTCCTTTTTTGCATGGTATTTGGCAAGGGTTGATATTTGTGCTGCTCTGTAGTAGTTCACCAAGTTCGGGTACCCTAATCCTCCGTGTGTTTTGGGGAGGTGCAGTATTTGCGCTTTTATTCTAGGCTTGGAGGAGCCCCAGATAAAGGTCGCCATTCTTTTCTGTGCTATTCTCAAAAAGTATGCCGGCAGTGGGACGGGGAGCACTCTGAAAAGATATAACAATTTTGGGAGAATCGTCATTTTGACTGCATTGATTCTTCCCAGCCATGACAGCGGGAGCTGAGACCAGGAGTTTAATAAATTTGTTATGTGTTTAAGGAGAGGAGGGTAGTTGTGCGAGAATAGGTCAGAAGTGTCAGCGGTTCGATGGGTTCCTAGGTATGGGATGCTTTTATCAGTCCATTCGAAAGGAAGGCCTATTTTCGCTGCATTGAGTTCTATTTTTGAGAGGGATACATTTAACGCTGAGCATTTTTTGGGGTTTATAACTAGACCTGAAAACGTCGCAAATCTATTGAGTAATGGGATGAGATTTGGGCCTGTTACTTGTGGGGAAGAAAGAAATAAAAGGATGTCATCCGCAAATAAACATAATTTATGCTTAAAGCCACCTATTTCAATGCCTAAAATAGTGTGATCTGATCTAATTTTTTGGGCAAGCGGTTCTATGAGTAGGGCGAATAGTAATGGAGATAACGGACATCCCTGTCGTGTCCCTCTCCTGACATCAAAGGTGTCCGACCTATAACCTGCGTATTTAACATAAGCCTTAGGTTTATTGTAGAGTTCCATAATCCATTTAATAAAGTTCGGGCCAAAGCCCCATTTCTGAAGAGTATAACTTAAATACGACCAGGAGATGGAGTCAAAGGCTTGTTTGATATCCAGAGAAAGGAAACACGCCGGGGTGCTCCTTTTTTTCGCTATGTGTGCTAGTAGGCACGCCCTACGTACATTATCACCTGCTTGTCTGGAGGGCATGAATCCTACTTGATCTCGATGGATCAGGTTGCCAATGAATTTGTTGAGGCGGGTGGCTAAAATGTTACCTAACAATTTTATGTCCGTGTTTAGCATGGAAATGGGACGATAATTGGTGCAGAGTGTGTCGTCTGAATGCGGCTTGGGAATCATACATATCGTCGCTAATAATGATTCTGGTCTGAAAGATTTTTGGTTTAATAAGTCATTGAAGGCTTCTGCCAGTCTAGGAGAGAGTATTTCACTAAAACTTTTGAAGTATTGTGCTGAGAACCCATCAGGTCCTGGTCTCTTGTTTATTTTGAGATCCTGAATGGCAATAGTTACATCTTCTTGCGTGATTGGCTCTTCTAATTGTATTTTTTGTGTTTGGCTTAATTGTGGGAGATTAATTTCTGAGAAGAAGGAATCTGCTTCCGTCTCTTTGAATGCATTAGATTCCGCGTAAAGTGTTTTTAGGTGCGAGCTAAATTTTTGGACTATTTTGATTGGATTGCTAGAAACTACATTGTTAGCTATTTTTAGTTTTATAGGCTTAACCACTTACCCCCCGGAACATATTGCTGCCTAAAGACCAGAGTACTTTTTGCGATTCGGGACTGCGTCGCTTTAACAGACAATTGCGCGGTCGTGCGACGTGGCTCCCAAACAAAATTGGCGTCCTTTTTTTCCCACAAATAGAGCTTTCTTTTGGTGGTATTTGATCACCTCTGCGTTTTTTATTTTTTGCGCTATAAACAAAAATAGAGCGACAATTTTGAAAAAAATGAATATTTTTTACTTTTTGCTGTAATAAATATCCCCCAAAAATATATAAAAAAACATTTTTTTTCCTCAGTTTAGGCCGATACGTATTCTTCTACATATTTTTCGTAAAAAAAATCGCAATAAGCGTTTATTGATTGGTTTGCGCAAAAGTTATAGCGTTTACAAAATAGGGGGTATTTTTATGGCATTTTTATTAATATTTTTTTTACTAGTAATGGCGGCGATCAGCGATTTTTTTTTCGGTATTGCGACATTATGGCGGACACTTCGGACATTTTTGACACATTTTTGGGACCATTGGCATTTTTATAGCGATCAGTGCTATAAAAATGCATTAGATTACTATAAAAATGCCACTGGCAGTGAAGGGGTTAACACTAGGGGGCGGGGAAGGGGTTAAGTATGCCTGGGTGTGTTCTTACTGTGGGGGGGGGGTGGCCTCACTAGGGGAAACACTGATTTTCTGTTCATACATTGTATGAACAGAAAATCAGCATTTCCCCTGCTGACAGGAACGAGAGCTGTGTGTTTACACACACAGCTCCCGTTCCCCGCTCTGTACCGAGCGATCGCGTGTGCCCGGCGGCGATCGCGCCCGCCGGGCACACGCACGGGAGTCGGGGGCGAGCGGGGAGCGCGCGCGCGCGCCTCCGGCGGCGCGCACGCGCCCCCTAGTGGCGGCTATACGTTAGGACGTATAGCTACGGGCTCTCGCCCAGGAGAGCCGACCTGCCGCCGTATAATGACGGTGCGCGGTCGGCTACTAGTTAAAGGTCTTGTTAAGTGAATTTAGCGCTCTGGCTAGATATGCCCCCGGTTTGTTCGCGTGTTTATAAAATTTGTGTCTAGTTCTGTTATGTGTTCTGTTTGCTGAATCAGTTAAAAACAAATCATATTCCAGGCGTGCTTTTTCAAGGCAAATTTTATTTCTAGGATTTTGGTTGTCTTGTAGGGCCAGGAAAGCCATGTTATATTCTGTTTCTAGTTTCTTTGCTATTTGAACCCGTTCCCTTTTAAGAATTCCCAGTTGCTGCTGAAATGTTCCTCTGAGAACTGGCTTATGTGCTTCCCATAAGGTGAGTGCGGATATTTCAGGACTAGCGTTGTGGTCTATGTATTCTTTTAGAGCCTGCTCAATGCTCTGGCAGTGGATCGGGTGTTTGAGCAAAATCTCAGGGAGGTACCAGGTGGGGTCATGGCTTTTCAGAATGACAGAAGCTATTGTGGTATATACAGCGTTGTGGTCTGACCATGGGATGGGTATAATGTTTGAATGTAATATTTCCGGAGCCATACCGATTGTTACAAAAATATGATCTATTCGACTGAATGATTGGTGTGGGTTCGAAAAATATGTATAATTTCGCTTCGTGGGGTTGGCTTCTCTCCATGTATCTACTAGATTGTGTTTGGATAGTAGATTGGGGAGAGTCCATTTGGCTTGATGCTTAGGTGGGGTGTAGGGGGTTTTATCTAGGAACGGGAGAAGGACTTGGTTGGAGTCTCCGCAGACGAAGAGGGTTCCTGTTTTGTGCAAATTAATTATTTGGAAGAGATGTGATAAAAAGGGTATTGGATTGAGGTTAGGGGCATAATATGATACTACAGTGATTTCAGAATCCATTATTTGGCCTGTTAAAATAAGGTATCTACCTTCCGGGTCTTTGATTTGAGATTTTAGTGTAAAGGGTGTGGTGCGATGGAATGCGATTAGGGTTCCTCTTTTTTTGACCGAGGCGGATGCTGTATAAACTTGTGGATATGAGAGGTTGAAAAATTTAGGTGTTGAGTTAGTGGTGAAGTGGGTTTCCTGCAGGCAAACAATGTGGGCCCTTTTGGCTTGGAAAGTTCTAAAAGCTTTGGTACGTTTCTGTGGTACATTTAGAGACAATAAATTCAATGGTGCCATGGTAGCTTTACCTCTCTGCCCGTCTTACTATGATGATTCGTGTGGCAGTTGGCCAGCCCATTTCCTGCAGACTTGGGGAACGGAAGGGGGAGAGGGGGTCCGGAGTAATCAACCTTGGAGAGGGGGAAAAACACAAAACAAATTAGTAGTTGAACAATCAACAGTACACAAATGAAGTACAATGCGTTTACCCGTGGCTGGGAAAAACCTTTCCAGCCAAGGGGAAAGGGGATCTCGTCGATTCCCCGCTTAATACTGCGGGGACCCGAGGAGATCATGGTGGGGCGCATGTTGTTTCCGTGCGGTGGGGGACCGCTTTTTAAGTAATCAGTGAAACACCGTGTGAGGTGTTATGTACTTTGTTTAATTTATAAACGAATTTCGAACAGGGTAATCCACATGTCCTGTACTCTTTTGTACAAGCACGTGGCAAGGGGGGGGGGGGGATTTTGCAGTAAAGCTCTTAACTAGATTGCTGCACATAGATAGATTCTATATCATTCTGACGGTGGTGGTACGTTAGGATATGAAATTATGTTGGGGGATTATTCCTCTGGGATTGCTGGTATCGGGTTCGCTGGAGTACTGATTTTATGCTACAAGAATCTATAAGCTAGGTGGGGGTATGGTTGTGCTAGTTGTAACAAAGTGTTGAATAGTGCCCAATACCCAGTTCTAGGTTGATTCCAGCCATCCTGAGGTAGAAAATAAAAGGAGGGTGCGTATCTTAGATCAGTCCGAGTAAATATACAGTATAGCGAGAAGTGGTGTTGGTTTTGCACGTAGGAGCATACTAAAGTTCTAGGCATTTATTGAGTAAAGGATAGAAGAAGTGGTGAGGTGTGACAGTGAGAATATAGGTGTTAAGGATGAATGATATGATGAAATTGGATGTAGTGTGTGCTAAGTGAGTATAGGGGGAGAAACAGATTGATATGATTATCATGGATTAGGAAGATCTTAATGTACAAAAGGTCGGCATTGGCTCCCCCCCCCCCGCCCGAAGGCGAGGAGGGGGGAGGAGAAAAAAGGAAGGGGGGAGGGAGAGAGACCAAAATAGAGAGAAAAAAAAATAAGAATGGAAATAAGAATCCACAATCAAAAATCGCCAGACTCTTAGTCCAATCAAACTGTTCATCTCTTCCTATGGGACTCCATTGTAGGTAGGGCAAGAAGTGAATTTGGAAGTTCTTCTAGTAGGTGGTCAGTCCATGGTGTCTTCTTGGTCATGAGGTTGGGGCACAAACCTGCCCCGTTTATTGGCATGCTGTAATCCGTTGCTTTTCTCAGGTTGGGTGGATTCATTGTGGGAAGATGCTGATGCTGATCTTCTGCGTGAGGAGTTATTGGCAGTGGTTCGGTCAATAAGCTTTAGATCCATTAAGGCTTGGTGCAACTGATCAGGTGATCTGCATACTATTTTAGAACCCTGATAAGTGAACCGTAGGGAAAATGGAAATCCCCATTGATACTTGATTTGGTGTTGTTGAAGTTCCATCAAGAGGGGCTTCATTGCACGCCGTTTGGTGATTGTCAGCTGAGAAATGTCAGCGAATAACTGGTAGTTGTGCCCCTGGAAGGTTAGACTGTTCTTTTCCCTGGCTGCTTCAAGGACCTGTTCTTTTGTCCTATAATAGTGGAATTTTACGATGATGTCCCTGGGAGGTCCCTCCGCTTTCCTTGGGGCTAGTGCCCTGTGGACTCTGTCAAATTCCAGTCTCTCTACTGTCATTTCCGGTATCAATTCCTGGCATATAGCTAATATAGTACCTGGAAGATCAAGGACTGTCTCAGGGATGCCCCTAAACCTTAAGTTTGACCTCCTGGCGCGGTTTTCAAAATCTTCTAATTTGGTTTGAAGTGCCATGTTCTCCTCTTTGAGTGTTTCTAGTTCAGATTGGTAGTCCTGTGTATAAATTTCTAATTCTTCCATCTTAGTCTCCAAGGTCTCAGTGCGACTACCCAGGTCCCTTATTTCTTTAGTGAGGCTTGAGGTAATTTGATCTGAGGTGCGCTTTAATGCTTTGTTCAGCATCCTCTCAAATTGCTGTATAAGTTCTGAGGGGACAGCTGTGCTTGATGCAGCAGCCTGTGAGGTGTCAGAAAGCTCCTCATGTTCACTATCTGAGCTCAAAGGACTCAGGGAGATGGCTGGCTTCATTAGCTTTGTTGTAATTCTTTTGCCTTTCCCTGCGGTGCGGACTTCTGAGGTGGCTGAGGTGTTTGCCGCTTTTTTAGCTGAGCCCTTTGTGTGCTGGGCAGCGCTGTTGGGGCTCGTTTTTGTCTTATTTCTTGCACCCCCCAACACCATTTTGGTATTAAAATGTTCCCCTCACCTCCCGGGGTGATGTCCTCTCTGTCCTGTTCTTTTGCGGCTCCGGTTATTTATTAATATCTGCGGTAAATTTCCCTCACGGAGCGGAGCACTAGTGCAGCATGTCTGTGCAGCTAGACCCCGCCCACACGCCTCCTCACGTTCGACGAATTTCAAACAAAATGGGTCGTTCGCGCCAAATTCGAGTGACGCGCAATGGCCCATAAATCACTGCGGCATTGCGCGCTGATGATTGGTCAAGCATGCACCATGACCCTGCATGCTTGGCCAATCAGAGCACGCAAAAAACAAAGAACCACAATTGGCCAAAGCCAGGGTGGCTTTGGCCAATTATGTCTCAGGGGGTTTAGTACACGCCCCACACTATATAAGGCCGCCTGCAAGGCGTGTAGTGTGTTGCGGCGTTGTTAAAGAAAAGAAGTCAGTCAGTCAGTTAGAGAGATAGAGAGAGACACAGGGGCTGATTTACCAAGCCTTTGCTCCATGACTCATGGAGCAAAGGCAGGCTTAGCAGCCGTTTTGACACTTACTAAAGAAATACGCTGCTAGTGCAGTGTATTTCCTTAGTTACGAAAATGCCTAGTACGCCCAAGAGAGGGCGCATGGTGCGCCTGTATAGACCTGGCGTACGGCATTAAGAAATGTAAATAGACGGGGTTTGGGCGGGAGTTTATTAAGGGGGAATGTGAGGTGAAGTGGGGAGATGTAGTGACATGTGTTTGTTTTAAGTTTCCCGGGCCAAATTGAAAGTGAAAGTGTTTTTAGTGAAATCGAGCGCCGTACGCCGCAAGTAGGAATAAACCTCCGGGAGGTTTATTTGCATACTGCGCATGCGTGCGGGGCTGATGCGTCCTTTCACGCACGCCGACTGACTACGCTGGGAAAATCTTGGTAAATACCAAGCAGCGTAGCAGCATTTGTGCGGCATGAGTCGGCGCACGTGAAAGGCCGACCTGTTTTCAGCCTGTGCTGACCATGAAGGGGAACTCCGCGCCAAATTTCAAAGCAAAAACCGGCGTGAGTTCCCCTCCAGGTGCATACCAGGCTCTTAGGCTTGGTCTGGAACGTAAGGGGTTAAACCCGCGCCGAAAACCAGTGTGGGGTTCCCCCCAGATCCAGACCAAGCCCTTATCCCAAGCACGCAGTCTGGCCGGACAGGAATGGGGGTGGGGACGAGCGAGCGCCCCCCCCTCCTGAGCTGTACCAGACCGCATGCCCTCAACATGGGGGAGTGTGTGCTTTGGGGGAGGGGGCACTGCCCCCCCACCCCAAAGCACTCCTCCCCCCATGTCGATAGAAGAGGGAACAGAGAAGAAAGCCCTGCCCCCCCCGGAGGAGACAGGCAGAAGAGGGAACAGAGAAGAAAGCGGAAAGAAAGCCCTGGCTCCGCGGGGGACACAGGCATAAGAGGGAACAGAGAAGAAAGCGGAAAGAAAGCCCTGGCTCCACGGGGGAGACAGGCAGAAGAGGGAACACCAAGACAGCAGAGAAAAGACTGGGGATTTGGCGCACCCCCGGCAGAAAACGAGGAAGAAGACCGGAGCCCTGGCGGAAAGGCACCGGAAAGACCGGGGGATAGGCGCCATCCCCCGGCAGAAATCGCCGAAGCCCGGATGTCCGCCCCCCTAATGTAAAAGAGCTCAAAGGGGTTTGGGGGGCCCCGGTGGAAGGCACAGGATAAGACCGAGGGATGGCGCCCTCCCCCGGCAGAAAACGACGAAGGCCAGGGCCCCGGCGGAAGAGAGAAGACACCCCCCCTTGTGAAAGAGCTTAAAGAAGAAAGGGGGGGGCCCCGGAGCTGACTAATAAATTATTTTAAAAATCTGTGTGGTGTGTTTTTTTTACTTTACATTATTCCCCCAGGTGAATGGGTAGGGGTACGATGTACCCCATACTCATTCACATAGGTTGGGGGGCCGGCATCTGGGGGCCCCCTTAGTAAAGGGGGCTCCCAGATTCCGATAAGCCCCCGCCCGCATACCCCGACAACCAACGGCTAGGGTTGTCGGGAAGAAGCTCTTGTCCCTATCGACATGGGGACAAGAGTGCTTTGGGGTGGGGGGCAGTGCCCCCCTCCCCCAAAGCACACACTCCCGCATGTTGAGGGCATGCGGTCTGGTACGGCTAGACTGCGTGCTTGGGATAAGGGCTTGGTCTGGATCTGGGGGGAACCCCACGCTGGTTTTCAGCGCGGGTTTAACCCCTTACGTTCCAGACTAAGTCTAAGAGCCTGGTATGCACCTGGAGGGGAACCCACGTTTTTTTTTTTTTATTTGGTCTGGAGTTCCCCTTCATGCTCACCGTCCCCTTCATGAACAGCGATCTGTTATTTAACCAAGTCAGTCCCACCCCCCCTTCAGTTAGAACACACCCAGGGAACATATTTAACCCCTCCCTCGCCCCTAGTGTTAACCCCTTCCCTGCCAGTGGCATTTTTATAGTAAGCAATGCATGTTTATAGCACTGATCGCTATAAAAATGCCAATGGTCCCAAAAATGTGTCCAATGTGTCCGCCATAATGTGAAAAAAAAATATTAATAAAAATGCCATAAAAATAACCTCTATTTTGTAGACTTTTTTGGAACCAAAAAGATGTAGAAGAATACGTATCGGCCTAAACTGAGGAAAAAAAAAAGTTTTTTATATATATTTTTGGGGATATTTATTATAGCAAAAAGTCAAAAATATTCTTTATTTTTTAAAATTGTCGCTCTATTTTTGTTTATACCTCCAAAACAAAAAAAAAGAAAATGCAGAGGTGATCAAATACCACCAAAAGAAAGCTCTCTTTGTGGGAAAAAAAAGGTCGCCAATTTTTTTTGGGAGCCACGTCGCACGACCGCGCAATTGTCAGTTAAAGCGACGCAGTGCCGAATCGCAAAAACTGGCCCGGTCATTGACCAGCAATATGGTCCGGGGCTCAAGTGGTTAAAAAATAACAAAACAGTAAAGTTAGCCCAATTTGTTGTGATAATGTGAAAGATGATGTTACACCGAGTAAAAAGGAAACCTAACTTGTCACGCTTTAATATTGCACACACTCATGGAATGGCGCCAAACTTCAGGAGTTTAAAATCTCCATAGGCGACACTTTTAATTATTATTATTTATTTTTTTACGTAATAATTCAATAAGACCTCCCCTTCAGGCTGGAAAGCATGAGTTCAGGGGAAAAAAACACAGATCTCATCCTTTCAGCCGCGATTGCAGCTTTGCTTATGTTTCTGCATGTCTGCTGATCTGAGCATGCTCAGACACTTAGAAATTTCGATGTTGTTTTTTGTGGGTGAAAATCACTTGGATGTCTCTGAGCAATCACCCAATGAGGAGACTGAACTTTCTCCATGTGTTTTCAATTGCTTGATCAGCACACGTTATATAAAGCGTGTTTGTAGCAGTTGTCAGCTGCCCAGAGAGAGGGCAGGTTGTGTGTGGGGACGGCTGAAGTTTTTCCTTGCTAAAGCTCAATGGAGTAAAGAGGGATTCAGAACACCCTGCACTTTCAGGTTATGCCTGTTCATCTGCACAAAGTAAGTTTGGAGTTCCTTGTACAGGATTTGCTGGAGAAATCTGTTGGAGTGGAACCACGTCACATCTATTGTATCCAGGATCACGCAGCACCAAGGTACTATGATGTTTCTTTTGTGCATAGCAATTTTTGCACTGAAGTTATTGAAAAATGTAAGGAACTGTAAAAAGCTAATCATGAGTCCATAAGGCCTTTTATAGTGGAGCCCTTGTATGCCATGGAGGAGAAACCATTGGTTGTTCATCTATTTAACCCCTTCACGGACATTGCCTTGGTAGTGGCCTTTTTGAGGAGATACTGCTCTTCAGTGAAGGGAGGCTTCAGACTGACTAATCGTTTGGGGATCTTTGATGGCAAATTAAAGTTTTTTGTCAAGCTGAAGGTGGATTCTGAAGGGATTGGTGGAGTGCGGCATCCACCAGCCAATTTTTCAATAGCAGGAAATAGAGGGTTTCTCTACTACCCTGGTCAACCGACATACTGCAGGAGATGCCATAAGTTTGGGCATACCAGAGAGGAATGTAATGTGGAGATGCACTGTCGGAACTGTGGGGAGGAGGGACATGAGGCGGGGGCTTGCTTGGTTAAACGGGCCTGTGATATATGTGGACAGCGTGATCACACAGTTAAAAATTACCCAAAAGTAAGAAGGGCCTATGTCTCTTATGCTGAAGCTGTCAGGCGCACCGCTGAGGGTGGACGGCCAGTGTCCGCTCAGGTGCTGTCTGACTCTCCTGAAAGGCTGGTAGAGGAGGTGGTGGTGGAAGAGGTGGAGGAGGAGGAGGTGGTGGTGGAAGAGGAGGAGGAGGTGGTGGTGGAAGAGGAGGAACACCAGGGTGTGGAGGAGAACGTGGAGGAAAGAGTAGAAGTGCCACCCTCAAGTGTGGAGCCATTAGCAATGGAGAGTGGAGAAGAGGTTGAGAGGGCGGTGGAGGAGGCTATGGAGGAATTGACAGCAGCCTTACAGTGGGAGCCAGAGGTGCAGGAAGCCCAGGAAGAGGAGGTGGGAAAGATGGAGACACTGGGTGCCAAGACTAGGATGCTTGGGAGAGCCCTAAGAACAGAAGGGCTAAGAAATTGAAGGTAGAGACAGCCGGAATTGTAACAAGCAACCCCTTTGAGGTCCTGGGGGATGTTGGAGGGGAGATAGAATCATCAGAACCAAGTCCAGGGACTCCAGAAATTTTTCAGCCAGCCATATTGTCGCCAAGTCAGGAGTTTTTGGATGGTGAAAGCGTTGTGGCCCTGAGGAATGTATGTCAGTTTTCTGGCCTAAGTGATAGATCTGGGGGTGAATGATGCACATCTACATACGAATGAGCATCAAGCTGGTGTCCCTCAATGTGAGGGGCTTTGGGTCTCCTTCTAGACAGTGTGCTGTTTTTGAGGATTTGAAGGTCAATGGAGGAGACATCACCTGTCTACAAGAGTGTTTTTTTAATCGACCGCCCAAGCCTCCGGAGTGGGTGGTAGATTACATATGGTCGCCAGTTGGGGATAATAGGAATGCTGGGGTAGGCATTATCATTACAAATAGGAATATTCGCATTATGTCTCATGTTGTGTTAGTGCCAGGCAGATTAATTATGGCAGATTTAGTTTTGTTTAACCAGAAGTTTAGGCTTTTTAATTTATATGCTCCTGTGAATAAGCAGAAACGTCTTGAGTTTTTTGAAGTTTTAAAGTTACACGCAGTGGGAAGGAGACCTAGTGTGATCATGGGTGATTTTAATACGATCCGATTTGTGAAGGATCGAATAGGAGCAGCAGAGACTAAGTTGGATGCAGGTAGCGCTATGCTGAATGGGGTAATTCAGGACTTAAATCTCAATGATGCTTATATTGTTCTGGGTTTGGTGGATCCGTATTTCACTTTTTTTTCGGAGTGTGGGTGCACCAGATCCAGAATCGACTTATGTTTGTTTTCTGATGCGTTCAAATGTGCTAAAGCTAAACACAGGCCAGTAATTTTTTCAGACCATGTGGCAGTGTATGTTGATTTGAATATGGGGAATAGTATTAAGTTTGGTTTAGGGGTATAGCTTATTGTTGCAGGACGAGCATGTCAAAGTCCATTTTAGTAATGTATATACTAGATGGGTAAATAGGAAAAAAGATTTTGGTAATATTTTGGGGTGGTGGGATTGGGTTAAATGGAAAATTAAATTATTTTTTCAAAAAAAGAGTAGGGATAAAAGTAGCAGTGAGAAAAGAAGATATTCTCGGTTACAAGCCAGGTTGGCTACATTATATTCATTTAGGAATATGGGCTATGACATGGCCGATGAAATAATCCATGTTAGGAAGAGGATTAAAGAGGTATTAACTAAAGGAGGAAAACAAATTATTTTTCAAGCGAGAGTTAAACACCTGGAGCAGGATGAAAAATGTTCTAGTTTTTTTTTCAAGAAGGCTAATAAGGGAAAAAGAGTGTTTGTGGGTGTGTATGATGAAGAAGGGAGGGAATGTAAGGGAGAGGATATGCTGGAATGCGTGACTAAATTTTATGAACGGTTGTATGAGGGAGTGTGTGTCGATGAGTCAGATACTAGAATGATTGATATGGTAGAGGATAATTTAGATGAGGATGATAAGGTTTTTTTGCAGAAAACGGTGAGCGAGGAGGAAGTGTGGGAAGCTGTCACAAGCATGGGGGCTAATAAAACCCCGGGAGGGGATGGCTTACCAAGTGAGTTTTTTAAAGTATTTTGGGATATTATTAGGCAGGATGTGGTTGAGGTATTTAGTTACATGATGAGGGAAGGCATTATTTCCGAATCTATGAGGGAGGGGGTAGTGGTATTAATTTATAAGAAGGGGGATAAGAAGGATATCTGGAATTGGAGGCCTATCTCCTTGCTTAATTCAGACTACAAGGTTTTTGCAAAAATGGTGGCGAGGAGATTATCTAAGGTCATTAGTAAGATGGTTAGCGAGATGCAGGCTTGTGCAGTGCCGGGTCGAATGATCTCAGAGAATTTAATTTTAGTTAGGGATATAATACATTTTTGTAAAGATAGGAATAGTTTGATTATTCTGACATCATTTGACTTAGAGAAGGCATATGATAAAGCGAATCATGGGTTTTTGTGGGAGGTTTTGAAGCGGATGGGTATACCACAGTTGCTCATTAATGTAATAAAAGGGTTGTATTGGGGGATCAGTAGTCGAGTTCTGGTTAATAGGAGTTTGGGGCGGGCCTTTTTGGTTAAATCTGGGGTGAGGCAGGGGTGTCCCCTGTCCCCCATTCTCTTTATTAGTTTTATTGATCCACTGTTAAGAATGATACAGAGAGATAAGGTGGTGAGGGGCTTTTTGGTGCCTGGGAGTGGGGGAAAAATTGTGAAATGCCTAGGTTATATGGATGATGTGGTGGCAGTGTGTCAGTCGGTGGCAGGGCTGGACTGGGACAAAAATTTGGCCCTGGACTTCATCCAGACTGGCCCACTTTGACAGGTCTCTCCCATTAGGGCCGGACAACTCCAGCACCTCCCCCCGGCCACCCAAGCCCCCTCTACCCCTTCACTAGCCACTAGCCATTCTACTTTATTAGAGTAGAACGGCTGGTACTGGTACTCTTATAGGCAGTACCAGTGGGCAAGCTAGACATTATTTCACCGGGGCAAAGAATCAGTTTGGTTGCTCCCCCTTATGGGACAAGATTAGACAGAAGTCATAAACTCCCATGCCATAGCTGTTGAGTGAGCTGTCTGTCCCCTCCCCCATACTTCTCTGTCGTCCCCCCTGCTCCTCCCCCTGCTTCTGTTCCACCCAGTTGAGTGCTGCGGGGAGGGAGAGGAGGTGAGCGCTGTGGGAAGGGAGAGACAGAGGAGCGGAGGGGGAAGGCAGTCTGCTGTCATTGAAGTGGCCCACTGAGCCATCGGCCCACCGGGAAACTCCCTGTAGTCCCAATGGCCAGTCCATCCCTGGTCGGTGGTAGGCGTAAGAAGGGTGAAGTTCCTTTTGTCCATTTTTTGTGTGTGTGCGGGAATGAGTGTGAATTGGAATAAGTGTAGTTTGGGTGTGTATGGGAGACAAGTGGAATGTGTGGATGATCAGATTGGGAAGGTTGAGGATGGAGTGAGGATTTTGGGTATTGTGTTTGACCATGGGATGAAAGGGGAAGCATGCTGGAATGAAGTGGGAGAAAAAATAGCCAGGAAGTTGAGGGCTTGGTGTCCAAGAAAATTGTCGATTTATGGGAAAGTTTTAGTAGTCAAGGCATTATTTTGTATGTGAGCAATATCTTCCCTCCTGGGGAGGTAAGGTTGAGGAAAATGAATAGGTTATTATTTACCTTTTTATGGGAGTCGAAAATGGACAGAGTCAAGAGGGAATATGTGTGTAGACGTGAATGTAATGGTGGGTTGGGTTTTCCGAATGTGAAAGTGTTTTTGTTAATGAATTATTGGTTTTGCATGGTGAAAGTCTTGAGGAATGGTGGAGTGTGTGCTAGGATGATTGCCTTTTCAGGTTGGTGGTTGTTTAGGAGATGGGGGCGGTTGGGAAGGGATTCAAGTATACCGGTGGCTTTCATGGTGGCACGTGACTACTGGGTATTAGAAAAGTTTAGGGTAGAGTTTAAGTTGGCAAATTTAGGAGAAGGGGAGAGGGATAAAGTGAAAGTGAGAAAGTGGTTGATAGAGAAGGAGTATGTGTGTAACCTTAAGGGAATTAATGCGTCAGTGGCTGGGGAAGTATGGAAGAAAATGAGTATATATGGGGTGAAAAATGTGCAGAGACAGATAGTATGGATGAGTTTACATGAATGTCTAGCTACAAGAGTATTTAGGAAGAGGAGGGATCTGCGTGTGTCTGATATTTGTCCAAGAATGAATTGTGGAGGTGTAGAAGACAGTGAGCATGTGTTCTGGGGGTGTGGTGTAGCGAAAGATGTGATCAATAAGAGCCAAGATCTGGTGAAAGAAATAACAGGAGTGAAGGTGAGTGAGTGGAAAATGATGATGTATGGCTTGGGGAAACTGGAAAAAGGTAAACAGAGATTATTGTGGTTAGTGTTATGTGCATTAAAGGAAGTGTTGTGGAATGCACGCAACTTGTACGTATATAAACAGGTTTCGTTAGACAGTAAACAATGTATAGGATTATGGCTAAGCAAGCTATACCTTTTTTTTCATGTTGGATAAAAAGAAGGGTGTGGATGCCGAAGGCATCTGGAAGTTTAAAAAATGGAGGATGTTGATTAGTAATTAAGCCTCTGCCATGATGATGTAAGACTTGTTGGAGACAGTGAACGAGCGTCAAGCTGAATAGTCTCTCTCTTCTGAAGTGGCAAGAATGTCTTTGATAAACAGATATGTTTTTGATCAAGTTTTTTTTGGCAATGTATGTTTTTTTAATGATGTTCACTTTGATTTATTTGTCTATGGTGCCTTATTTTGCTAAAGTTTTCTCAAGATGTTTTGACTAATGTTCCAATTCTGTCTGTAGTAGGTCTATCCTGCTATTTCCAAAGCAGAAACCATATGCTGTTTACTGTCTCAAATGTATATTTTTAGTTTTTATATTTATTTGTGTTTTATGTTAAATATATTTTTTTGCTTTCCTTGTTTTGTTGACCAATAAAATTACTTTAAAATTTTGAAGTTTGTTTGTTTTTTGTTACTTTTTCATGCTACAGATTTTGTCAGCTGCAGCTGCAATAGTTTGAGCCTAAACAATCAGGTGATTTTTGTCTTTTTCCTGGTGTGTACGCATGGAATGTTTGCTTCCATGTTTATTCACCAGGAAATGAAAAAGACAGCGGTAAGTATTTCCTTTTTACTGCAGTGGCCCTCAAGTACCCTAGACAGGACATGTTTTGTGGATTTATCTTATCAAGAATTGCTGTCCAGACTATCTTTTAAAGCACATGTGCAAGATGAAGGAAAACCTGCAAACATGGCTTGTTGGGGGGGGGGGGGGTGTTGGCGGACAGGCTTGAAGTGCTGATTTACAGCACTGTGCTTAAATCTAACGCAAGGCAATCCTGTTCAAATTGTGGGTGTTTGAGGGAAGCCAAGTGAAACGGAATGACCCGTGAGACACCCAAAGACTTTGTGAGGATGGAGGATACTCTTGTGTCAGCGTCACTGATAACTCTTGGGTCTGAGTCCACTCTGTGCCCTTTGGGCATGGAGTGGCAAGTGAATCATAATTCATGTATTACATGAGATAGGACCTCAATAATAGTTCATATTGCAGGATCTTGAGAAATTGCAAGATGTTGGCCCAACCAGTCAATAGTGACTCATTTCTAGTGACATGCTAATTGCATCAGGGCCTGGGAGACAGTCCATTGTCCTTGTGTAAAGGTGTTGTAACGGACAGGTGTTAATCCCAGGTCTGCTCCCAGACCTATAATTATGCATGCTAAAAACTGTTTATGTGTGATAACACTGTCTACAACCTATTGATGCTCAGAGGTGTCAAGCTGTATGCGGAGACGAAACGTCTGCCTAGGCAACTGAGTGGGTGAAGGTGTTTTGTTGTTATGCTGTTGATTAAAGAATGTTTAAGTAATTAGCCTTAGTGTGTGATTAGGGGGGTGGAGATCTCATTGTCCCTTTGAATACTGTCACATGGTTGTACTGTATATAAGACTGAGAAGAAACCATTAAAATTGTCTTCATTTGAAACCAGAGAAGCACAGAGCTGTGTGTCTCGTGTCTGGGGGGGAATTCTTATGGATCGGGTCCTGTTGATTGGAGTGTCGATAAGCTGTCTTGGATGGGATGGAAGGTCGTAAACGGTGGTGACCGTTACACCAAGTGAGTGTTAGAACCCCTGCTTGTGTTTTTTTTGGGTTCAGCTTTGTGTCCCTTTTCTTAAAATTGGCTTCACTTCCTGTCACACAGCTGAACAGGAAGTGTGGTTAAAACCCTACCAGTGTCTTTTTTCGGGGACACAAGTCAATCTAACTAGTGTCCCCATTAAGCAAATTGCACTCCAGCACTGCTGTGTACACCCCAAATGATTATTTAGTTTGGGGTTTAGTAAAGGCAAAGCCACTCTGCAGTAAAAGCGTAGTCGCTGAATATCAGAGAGGAAGCACTGATGGTTTTAAAATCCAATCCTGTAGAAGCAAAGGTTTTTTGTTTTCTTGCTTGTCCACTTGTAGTGCAAAGTGGATTTGCCTTTAGTAAATGGACCCCAAAGTCCAAGATCCCTAATAACTTGGGGTGTACACAGCAAAATGCTAGAGTGCAATTTACATAATGGGAAACTATTTAGATTGATCTCTGTGTCCCCAGGAAAATATATTAATAAGGTTTTACCCTCACTTCCTGTTTGGCTATGTGACAGGAAGTGAATGAATTTGAATTAGAAAGGGTGAAGACACCTCACAAATGTTGTCACTATCAGGGGCGCAGACATCCCCAAAAAATTAGCAGATGATACTTATTTGCAAATTAATAATTTTTTATTTAACATTGGGTGGTGTTTGTGGGGGGCTCTAATACACACTCATACATATTAGCTACGCTGTATCCTGGCCTATTGGCATGGTTATATTTTCTTAGTCCTCTCAATAAAATTATCAGAAATTTGTGCTTAAAGTAGAACTATAATCAACACTGCCCCATAGCCAAACAGGAAGTGAGAGAAAAACTATGCAAATTAAGGGAATCCAGTGCCCCCCCCTGAAAATGTATGGGCGTGTCCTAAAAAAACAGGGTGTGGCCTTGACAGGAAGGGGTGGGTAATTTTTCTATTAGGAGGTGCAGAAGTTTAGTTAGGCCCTGTCCCTAGTAGCTCGCACTCAGAAGCGAACATGCATGTAAGTCCCGCCCACATATGTAAACACCATTTAAACCACACATGTGAGGTATTGACGCGTGCGTTAGAGCGAGAACATGAATTCTAGCCCTAGACCTCCTCTGTAACTCTGAACTGGTAACCTGTAAAAATCAAGCATCGCGTATGGATATTTTTCAGTCCCGAAGTTTGGCGCCATTCCATGAGTGTGTGCAATATTAAAGCGTGACAAGTTAGGTATGTATTTACTTGGTGTAACATCATCTTTCACATTATCCCTAAAAATTGGGCTAACTTTACTGCTATGTTATTTTTTAATTCATGAAACCGTTTTTTTTGGGCCAAAAAAAAAAGGCGTTAGAAAAATGATTGCGCAAATACCGTTAGAAATCAAATAAAAAATGACCGCCACTTTATTCCCTAGGGTGTCTGCTAAAAAAAAATATATATAATGTTTGGGGGTCCTGAGTAATTTCCCAGGAACAAAATATAATTTTTACATGAAGAAGTGCCAGAATAGGCGCGGTATGAAAGTGGTTAAAGTGAAATAATAAAAGTGAAATATTCCTTTAAATTTCATACAGGGGGAGGGGGGGTATAACATGCCTGTGAAGCGCATGTTTCCCGTGCTTAGAACTGTCCCTGTACAAGATGTCATTTCTGAAGTGAAAAAATAAATAAATTAAAAGTACTCATTAAAACTAAAAAAAAAAAACGTGGGGGTTCCCCCAAATTCAATTACCAGGCCCTTCAGGTCTGGAATGGATATTAAGGGGAACCCCGCCGTAAAAAAAATAAATGACGTGGGGTCCCCCCAAATATCCATAGCAGGCCCTTCAGGTCTGCTGTGGATTTTAAGGGGAACTCCACCCCAAATTAAAAAAAAAATGGCTTGGAGTCCCCCCAAAAATCCACACCAAACCCTTATCCGAGCACGTTAACCTGGCCGGCCGCAGAAAAGAGGGGGGGACAGAGTGCAGCCCCCCCATCTCCTGAACCGTACCAGGCCACATGCCCTCAACATGGGGAGGTGTCCCCATGTTGATGGGGACAAGGGCCTCATCCCCACAACCCTTGCCCGATGGCTGTGGGGGTCTGCGGGCGGGCAGCTTATCAGAATCTGGAAGACCCCTTTAACAAAGGGACCCCCAGATCCTGGCCCCCCCTGTGTGAAATGGTAATGGGGTATATTGTACCTCTACCATTCCACCCAAAAAATTTCAAAAGTGTTAAAAATGACAGTAGCCGGTTTTTGACAAATCTTTTATTAATATCTTCTTTCCGCGTTCTTCTTCTTCTTTCATTCGGGTTTCTTCTTCCATCTTCTTCTGCTTCCGTCGGCCTTCTCGTCCACATCTTGCCCGACGTCTTCTCCCATCTTCTTCTCCGTCCGTCGGCCTTCTCATCCACATCTTCTTGTTCTTCTGGGCGCTGCGCTTGAAATTGAAGACCCCGCCGTGTGCTGCTCCTGGGACCCCGCCCCCCTCTGACTCCACAGGTAAACTCATATGAAAATCCGCGTGTGGTATATGTGCGTCAGAGGGGGGCGGGGTCACATGAGCGTCACACGGCGGGAACTTCAATTGGAAGCTCGTCTGCATAGTGCTTCTTCTTCTCTGGTGCGCTTGAAATTGAATTCCCCCGGCCGTGTGACGCTCTGTGCACCCGCCCCCCTCTGACGCACATGACTTTCTAATGAGTTTACTTCTGGCGTCAGAGGGGGGCGGGTCCCAGGAGCGGGACACGGCGGCAAATTAAATTTCAATCGCTGCGTCCGGGGAAGAAAAAGATGTGGACGAGAAGGCTGACGGACAGAGAAGAAGATGGGGAAGACACCGGGCAAGATGTGGACGAGAAGGCCGACGGAAGGAGAAGAAGATGGAAGAAGACGTCGGGCAAGATGAGACGAGAAGACCCAAGAAAGAAGCAGAGGAAGAAACCCGAATGAAAGAAGAAAAGAAGAACCGCGGAAAGAAGATAATAAAAGATTTGTCAAAAACCGGCTACTGTAATTTTTAACACTTTTGTCATTTTTTTTTGTGAAATGGTAGAGGTACAATGTACCCCATTACCATTTCACACAGGGGGGGGGCCAGGATCTGGGGGTCCCCTTTGTTAAAGGCAGGGCCGGATTAAGAAGGGGGCTGATGGAGCTGTAGCTACAGGCCCCTTTCTCAAGATAGGTCCATTTGCCCCAAAAAAATAAAAAAATTCAGAAAAAAAATAAAAAATAAAAAAAGAGATCGACTTCGTGGGGGGTGTAGCTCGACGACCAGAGGTCACAGAAACCCCACATTTGGGGGGTAGGCAGGGGAAGACCTACCCCACAACTGGTCAAAATATGGGACAGCTATCATTTATGGTTCCGGAGATACGGGCCTGCTTGCACAGCCTGTCAGAAGCTACATTCAGAGCGGCCAATATAAATACAAGCTGACACACTGCAGCAGCCTGATAGTATCACAGGGCTTATAATAATTATTTGTATATTACTCATGGTAATTAACCCCTTGCCACCCAGGCCAATTCTGACACTTCTCTACTACATGTAAAAATCATCATTTTTTTTTTGCTAGAAAATTACTCTATGGTGGTCTTTGCACTTTTTATGTTGCACGGTATAGAGCTGCACGATTCTGGCTAAAATGAGAATTGCAATTTTTTTGGTTAGAAGATAGATCACGATTCTCTCACGATTCTTGCAGGGTAACATCATCTTTCACATTAAAAACAAAAAAAATAAAAATGGGCTAACTTCACTGTTTTGTTTTTATGGTTTTTATTATTCATTGAAATGGGCAAATGCAGTGTGACATAAAATAATGCAGCAATTGCCATTTTATTCTCTAGAGTCTCTGCTAAAATATATTTAATGTTTGGCGGTTCCAAGTAATTTTCTAGCAAATAATATTGCTTTTTAACTTAAGAAACAAATGTTGGACTTGAGTGGTTACATTTCCCGCATTTACACACAGAAGTTTGATCTAAGAAGATAGTTGGTTACAATGGCCCAGATTCAAGTAGAATTGCGCGATATTTACGGGGGAGCAGGGCAACGATTTTACCCTGCGCCCCCGCAAATATTTTGCGCTGCCCTCGATTCACGGAGCAGTAGCTCCGTGAATTGCGAGGGCGCGCCGGCAAATTTGCCCGGCGTAAGCGCGCGCAAGTTAAATGATCCCGCCGGGGGCGGGAATCATTTAAATTAGGCGTGCTCCCGCGCCGAGCGTACAGCGCATGCTCCATCGGGAAACTTTCCCGACGTGCATTGCGGCAAATGACGTCGCAAGGACGTCATTTGCTTCTAAGTAAACGTGAATGGCGTCCAGCGGCATTCACGTTTCACTTACGCAAACGCCGTGAAATTCAAATTTCACGGCGCGGGAAGGCCGGCTATACTTTAGCATTGGCTGCCCCTACTATTAGAAGGGGCTGCCTTGCGCTAAAAGTAGCCGTACGGAAACTCCGTACCTGGCTTGCGCGGGGCCCGCGCAAGCTTGTGAATCAGTGGTAGTATGCAATTTGCATACTACACACTGATACACAATGGGAGCGCCCCCTAGCAGCCTAAAATATGCGAGGCATAAGAGCCTTATGCTGCACAGATTTTAGCCTGCAGTCGGTGTAACAAGGTTCCTGAATCAGGAGCACTCGTTACACCGGAGCAAGTAAGCACTTGCGCTGCGTAACCTATGGTTGCACGGGCGCAAGTGCTTCTTGAATCTGGGCCAATGTTTCATTTTGTTTACAAACTTGGCAGACTGCCCAGATTTTTTCTTTACACACAGAAGTTTATCCCTTTGATCTAAGAAGGAAGGTTAGTTACAATGGCCCAGATTCAGGTACGACTTGCGCGGGAGCAAGTGCGATTTGCGCCGCGCAAGTACGGATTTGCGCCCAGGCAAATTTGCGGGTGACCCAGAAAGCAAGCTAAGCCTGAAATGTGGCATTTTTGCACGGAGGCAGTTTCTCTGCCCTGGCGCAATTAAGGGGCAATTTTGCTCAGGGAGCAACTTGCGCTCTCATGGTTTTCCCTCAGCAAATATGCAAATGAGGAACTGCCACTGATTCAAAAACTTGCGTGTGTGAGGCGCATTTTGCGCCCAAAGCGCGCAAGCTGTTTGGCCGGGGCAAATTTGCACATTCTAAAAGCAGGGGCAAGTTAGCAACAGATGGCCACAGGTCAGCTGGAGAGCAACTACAGCAGCACCAAGACGGACGAGCTAAAAAAGCAGAGCACCCACACTTTCTGGATCTCACATCTTTGTGCCAACATGCCAGGGGCAGCTACAAAATAAAAAAAAGCTCATAATCTGAGCATCAATAAAAAAAAAAAAATCAAAATCTGAGCATAACCAAAAAACAAGCTCATAATCTGAGCCACCAAAAAAAAAAAAATGGTCATAAATTATTTTTTTCTTTTGGACATCCTTGGCCCAAGGGTGCCCCGGCTCTGGCTCCTCAGACGCCGTGGTGGAGCATGGGGTGGGGATGGAGGGGGGGAGCATAAACCCCTACTTCATCTCTCCTGGCAGGTGGTGCCTCCAAGCCCTCCATGGTGTTGGCCAGGCGGTTGAGGACGGTGTTGGTCTGTCCCAACATCCTCATCTGCCATGTGGTGGTGATCCTCAACTGCCGTCGGGTAAGTCTCCCCTCCTCCCGCACAGCAGCAGTGTTGGCCTCCACCGCACCTGCCAACCTGCTCACCTCCAAAGTTAATAATGCAGTGGCATCCTGCTGTTCAACCAGACAGGTCACAATGGCTGCGCAGTTGCCACTAACATCCTCCAGGGTCTCATTCTGTCGGTCCCCCCGGTCAGCATGGTGGGTGAGGGCCTGCTGGACAGAGGAGGAGGAGGATGCCAGGCTGTCCGCCACCCCCCTCAGGTCTCCCACCATCTCCCCTATATGGTGGGTATGCCGGGCCTGCTCCTCCTGCAGACCCGCACGGAGGCTGGAGGGTACACCCCTAGTTTTAGAAAGAGCCTTCCTTGGAAGAGAGGCTGGGGCACGAACTGAGGGAGCAGAAGGGGAGGGGGTCACACAGGAGGGAGTGACACTGGAGGGGGGGACACTGGAGGGAGGGACACTGGAGGGAGGGACACTGGAGGGGCTTGCCCTGGAGGGGGATGATGTTATGGTCGGGGGGGTGGTGGGTCGGTCAGGGATGGTGGGATCCTCCTGGAGGGACACTGCTTCCTCCAGATTGAGGATAACGGCCTCCTCCCACCACTTCCTCCTCCCTAGATGGACTCTGGCCGAAATCCTCCTCCACCAACATGCCCAGGATCTGCAGAGGGCATGACTGCACCCCATGATGTTCTGGGGATGGCGTGGGTCGCCCTACAGCCGACGACGGCCCAGCCTCATCATCAACATCTGTGGATGACACAAAACAAAAATGTTGCTGGTGCAACACACTTATCATATGTTCCCTTCTACCCCCTCCCATGATACACAGCAGATATGAGAAACAAAAACTTGTTACATGTTCCCTTCTACCCCCTCATATGTTCCCTTCTACCCCCTCCCATGATACACAGCAGATATGAGAAACAAAAACTTGTTACATGTTCCCTTCTACCCCCTCATATGTTCACTTCTACCCCCTCCCATGATACACAGCAGATATGAGAAACAAAAACTTGTTACATGTTCCCTTCTACCCCCTCATATGTTCACTTCTACCCCCTCCCATGATACACAGCAGATATGAGAAACAAAAACTTGTTACATGTTCCCTTCTACCCCCTCATATGTTCACTTCTACCCCCTCCCATGATACACAGCAGATACTCTCCTGTACATACTGCTCACTGTCATACCCTCCACACTCCTCTCCTGTACATATTCCCCACTGTCATACCCTCCACACTCCTCTCCTATACATAGCGTTCACTGTCATACCCTCCACACTCCTCTCCTATACATAGTGCCCACTGTCATACCTTCCACACTCCTCTCCTGTACATACTGCCCCATCATACCCTCCACACTTCTCTCTGGTACGTACTACCCTCTGTCATACCTCCACAGTCTTCCTGTACATACTGCCCATTTTCATACCCTTCACATTCCTCTTCTGTACATAGTGCCTTTTGCCATACCCTTTGCACTCCTCTCCTGTACATAGTGCCCACTGTTAGACCCTCCACATTCCTCTCCCTCACCTGCACATACTTCCCACTTATATACCGTCCATACTCCTCCCCTATGTCGCTTACCCACAAAAACAGTTCTTTAAAATTATACTGAATATCCTCAATGTTACCAGCTCTAGAATGGGCACACTTTTGTTAGTTCAACTAAAGGAAATCTTCTCAGTTCTCATTTGTTCTGCCCCATTATTAGTACTCAGTTAATTTTGTGATTACTACTATGATGTATAGAGGAACATCAGGGATCTCAGCTACTCTAAATATAGCACTTATATAAAAAAGTGTCCCTGAAAATATTTTTTAAATGTTGGCAACTGTGCACTTAGGCACTGCCCAAGGGCCACTGGGTCAGTAGGGGCCCCATGAGAGGCTCCTGGGATCCTGTGATATTAAAGTGGTAGTAAACTTTCCTGACATTACTACTTTTTAGAGGCCCTGGGGTAGGTTATGCCACAATGTACAAGTATACACAGCATATTAGCACATTAGGGTACACTTTAATTTTCAGACTGAGCCCTCCAGTGCTGCGCTGTGATGAATCAGGCTTCCTTCTGGGTTCTGTGCCTTTGGTCACTTGCCTTGGCCGGGCTGCGTTCATGTCATTCCCACGCATTTATTTATTATTTATAAAAAGCCCCACCAAAATCCTCAGCACCAGGCCCATGATGTTCTTAATCTGGCCCTGGTTAAAGGGGTCTTCCAGATTCTGATAAGCCCCCTGCCTGCAGACCCCCACAACCACCGGGCAAGGGTTGTGGGGATGAGGCCCTTGTCCCCATCAACATGGGGACATCCTCCCCATGTTGAGGGCATGTGGCCTGGTACGGTTCAGGAGAGGGGGGGTCCGCACTCTGTCCCCCCCTCTTTTCTGCGGCCGGCCAGGTTAACGTGCTCGGATAAGGGTATGGTGTGAATTTTTAGGGGGACTCCACAACATTTTTTTTTTATTTGGGGTGGAGTTACCCTTAACCACTTAAAGACCTTAGGTGTTTTTCAGATTTGGTGTTTGCAAGACTAAAACAGTTTTTTCTGCTAGAAAATTACTTAAAACCCCCAAACATTATATATATTTTTTTCTAACACCCTAGAGAATAAAATGGCGGTCATCGCAATACTTTTTGTCACACCGTATTTGCGCAGCGGTCTTACAAGCGCACTTTTTTTGGAAAAAAATTCACTTTTTTGAATTAAAAAATAAGACAACAATAAATTTGGCCCAATTTTTTTATATATTGTGAAAGATAATGTTACGCCGAGTAAAATGATACCCAACATGTCACGCTTTAAAATTGCGCCCGCTCGTGGCATGGCGTCAAACTTTTACCCTTAAAAATCTAGATAGGCGACGTTTAAAAAATTCTATAAGTTGCATTTTTTGAGCTACAGAGAAGCTCTAGGGCTATAATTATTGCTCTCACTCTAACGATCGCGGCGATACCTCACTTGTGTGATTTGAACACCGTTTTCATATGCAGGCGCTACTCGCGTATGCGTTTGCTTCTGCGCGCGAGCTCGTCGGGACGGGGCGCTTTAAAAAAAATTTTTTTTCGTTTTCTTATTTAATTTTATTGATTTTATTATTTTTTACACTAAAATATATATAAAAAAAAATGATCACTTTTATTCCTATTACAAGGAATGTAAACATCCCTTGTAATAGAAAAAAGCATGACAGGTCCTCTTAAATATGAGATCTGGGGTCAAAAAGACCTCAGATCTCATATTTAGGCTTAAATGCAAGAAAAAAAAAAAGTAAAATTTGTCATTTAAAAAAATGACAAAAAAAAATTGTCTCTTTAAGAGGCTGGGCGGGACTGACGTTTTGACGTCACTTCCGCCCAGCAGAGCTATGAGGATGGGTGGGGGCCATCTTGCCCTCACTCAAGTCCTCACTCTCCAGGCGGCAGCATCGGATCTCCTCCGCCGCTACCGACGGCTCCGGTAAGCGGCGGAGGGCGCGGAAAAGCGGCGGGAGGGGGGGGGGCCCTCTCCCGCCACCGATAACGGCGATGTCGCGGTGAATCCACCGCAGAGACCGCCGTTATCGTTTACACGGCCGCCCGCTGAAAACATGGATATCTAAGTTGTGGCAGCAGCTGCTGCCGTTACTGAGATATCCATATCAGGAAGAGTCTAGACACAACAAAGCAAGGCACGTCAAGGGACTCCTCAGGTTCGGGCTCTGAAATAGCTGCTTTAATCTCTGCATTTAGGGCAGATTTTGAATCATGGGCAATAAAAATTTAATCATCTATCCATTCCGAATTAAGCACACTTAGAGAACAAGTAACGGTCACCAATAATGCAGTATCTGGGATTGCCCTTACACAAGAAGATCATGCCGCACGCATTACTGCTTTGGAGACCGCATCCTATGTAAGCCTACACCGTCTTCGTCAACACCAACTACGCATTGAAGATAGCGAAAATCGCAACTGGAGAAATAATATCCGATTAAAAGGGATCCCAGAGGATATTTCAGGCATTAATTTAAATCCTTAAGTGGTTGCTATTCTTAATCAGGTTTTGGGTAGAGAGACCGATTCAAATATCGAATTAGACAGAGTACACCGAGTGGGGAGAGGGATGAGAGATTAAAGCCAGCTGCCCAAGAGATGTGGTATGTCGAGTGCACTACTATAGCCTAAAGGAGGAAATCATGCATAAGGCGTGGAGTCATGGCCCGGTTACCAACGAAAACTCCACTGTTCACTTATACCCAGACTTATCCAGGAATACACTATATATGCGAAGGATGGTTCGTCCTTTATTAGACTTAATTCGCCAATCAGGTGCTACGTATACTTGGGGTCACCCTTTTAGTATACAAGTAACAAAGGATCACAAGACGTTTGTCCTCTATGAACCAGAACTCCTTCCAGCATTTTTTGATTTTCTTGGACAAAATCATATTCCTGTTCAAAATTGGCTTGATCCACCAGAGGAGCATCGCCAGCCAGGAAGACTATCTGTCCCCCAAACTCAGCAACAGAGAAGTGTTGGATCTCGATCTGGGATCCAAGATGTTAATCAAGGGTCCAATTAGTTAGAATAAAGTTGGATTATTATTTTTTTTCCCTCCTCTTGACGTGACTCGATATGTTTAAGTGTTCACCGTCCCTCCCCCCTTCCCCCCTTTTTTTTTTTTTTTTCCCCCTTATTTCTTCTTTTTTCTCTATGCCCTCCCTCGCCCCCCCCAGATATTCTTATTCATTGACCCTATGGCGTCCAACAATGGGACGGTGAAATGACCAGACGTGGCTGGATTTTTGTTCGATTTTTACCTATTGGTCAGAAACCGACCCATAGTGGGACTAATACGGTGAAACGATCAGACTTGGTGGCTTTTAGGGTGGGGGAGGAGAGGGAGGAACAATGTATCATCCAAAGTAGGTGGGGACCTATAGGAGGGAAGAGAAGGGAAGGGAAAATTCTCTTTTTGTTTTTCTCTTGCTGTTCTTATATGCCCACAGGTGTGTGTGAGATATGTAGGTATATATATGCTAATGTATGAGATTTGTTTTTTGTTTTCTTGGGGTGGGAGAGGGATGGGGGAGGGAAAGGGTAAGGTGGACGGAAATTGAAATATTTAATGATTTTTGGTTAGTTGTGAGTAGAAATCTATATGATGTGATAGGTACCTTAACCCACTTTAACATAAGGGGGATATGAACCCTGTGGTATAGGCTAACTAGTTACTGAGAATAATTAGAGAATTGATCAGGTATATATTTTTTCTTAATTTCAGTAATGATTTAATGTCTGCGTTGGCGCAGGGAGCGCATCTCGTGGTTTTGTCTAATTTGTGTTTTTGATTTTCCCTTTTTTTTTTCTCTCCATTGTTGTGTTAAAGCGGGGGTTCATCCTGTTAAAAAAAAAAAAAATGTTTTTTTTTATTATTCCATTACTTTCGGCATCGTAGCGCGAGCTACGGTATGCCGGTCCTAAATTTTTAATCCCCGTACTCACTGTGCTATCGTTGATTGAAGAATCCGGGGAATGGGCGTTCCTATGGTGAGAGAAGGTGATTGACGGCCGGCCCTGGCACGTCACGCTTCTCCGGAAATAGCCGAAATAGGCTTGGCTATTCACGGCGCCTGCGCATAGCCTGTGCGCAGGCGCTGTGAATAGCCGAGACCTACTCCGGCTGTCTTCGGGGAGCGTGACGTGCCAGAGCCGGCCGTCAATCATCCTCCCTCTCCATAGGCACGCCCATTCCCCGCGGGAGTCGGATTCTTCAATCAACAATAGCACAGTGAGTACGGGGATTAAAAATTTAAGACCGGCATACCGTAGCTCGCGCTACGATGCCGAAAGTAATGGAATAATGAGGTGAAGGAGGGTGAACTACCACTTTAAGTATTGTTGTTTGTCCCCTATATAGGCTAGGCACAGTTTGTGCCTATTGTGTGAAATACCACACAAGTGTACTGCATAAGTTGGTACATTAGGGTCTTTTAGAGACACCCCCGAATATTTTTATTTTTTTTTCCTCTTTTTCTTTTCCTTCTCTTTTTTGTTTTTTCTTTTCATCTTGTGTTTCCCTACCTTTTATTTATTTATTTATTGTTTTCCTTTCCTTTCTCCCTTCTCTCCACCATGGCTACTACAATGGTGTCTCAACCAGTGTTAAATATATGCTCTTATAACGTTAAAGGCCTAAATATAGCTTCAAAGAGAGGGCAAATTTTATACCAAATGCATAAACATAAAGTCAATCTGCTCCTTCTTCAAGAAACTCATTTTCAGACTGATTTCCTCCCCACCTGTCCCAGTGGTCAATTCAATAGGTGGTTCCATAGTACAAATCCAGAACAGAAGACTAAAGGAGTCTCTATCGCGTTCCATAAGACCCTGCCTATTGAATTATTAGGCGATATGGTAGACCCTCAGGGAAGGTACGTTTTTGTCAAGTTTTCCCTGTGGGGAATTAAATTTACAGTGGCAAACATATATTTGCCAAATACCAATCAAAGCCAAACAGCAATGAGATATTTGGAAATATTGTCTGGCTTCATGGAGGGGAGACTTATTCTGGGGGGAGACTTTAACCTTCCAATGGATCCGCAACTAGATACCTCCTCATTAAGAACGGCGGTTTCAGCATCTAGGCTGAAGACATTGAAGCATACTCTTTATGATTATCATTTGATAGATGTTTGGAGGATATTACATCCTAAATCAAGAGACTATACGTACTTTTCAATGGTCCATCAATCATATAGTCGAATTGATTATTTTTTTGTGGACCATATTTGTCTGGATTGGTCACCAGTATGTGATATTGGTACAATGGTTTGGTCAGATCATGTACCTCTTTTTTTGAAGCTTAAAATTCCCTCGGTCCCACCTAGAGAATGGACGTGGCGCTTAAATGATTCATTACTAGAGAATACAGAATGTTCCAATTATATAGCGGAAACTATCTCAAATTTTTTGTCGGACCACGCCCTAGATTCCACGACACTCCCCACTCAATGGGAAGCTATGAAAGCAGTTTTGAGAGGGTCCTTTATTCAACTAGGTACCCGAATGAAAAAGAAGCGGTCAGCAGAGATTACAAAGGCGTTTCAAAAGCTTAGAACCTTAGAAACAGAGCATAAGAGATTAAACACGACAGAAACTCTACTGGAGGTTGCTTCAGCACGGACATATCTGTGCAAATTATATGAGTCTTCAGCCCGCACATATTCAAGCAAGGTGGCGTTATACCAATATAAATTTAGCGATAAATGTGGAAAGTCGTTGGCAAGTTCTCTAAATCCACATCAGACATCTACTTTTATTTCAAAACTTCAGGGTACAAATGGTGAAATAATATCATCACCTTCTTTAATTAGGAAAACATTTAGTGATTTCTTCCAGTCTTTATATAATATACCCCCAAACCAATTTTCAAGCCAACTTGATAATGAAGAGGATAAAGTAACATCCTATATAGCAGACACATCAATACCTACTTTGGCGGAAAATGTAGTAGAAGAATTGGAAACCGTAATCACTGAAGAAGAGGTTGCCAAGGCTATTGTTAATACCCCGGGAGGTAAAAGTCCAGGTCCTGATGGCTTTACGCCAAAATTCTATAAACATTTTTCTCCTCTTATTACTCCCTTTCTAACCAGGGTATTTAATTCTATAGCGAACGGATCTACTTTTTCGAAACAAACGCTGGAAGCACATATTTCACTCATCCCGAAACCAGATAGAGATCTCTCGTTGTGCGCGAATTTCAGACCTATATCTCTAATTGGGGTAGATGTAAAAATATTTTCAAAAATCCTAGCAGGCCGTCTACAACCACTGCTGCCTCAATTAATCCATTTAGATCAGGTTGGCTTTGTCAGTGGTCGAGAGGCAAGAGACAATACGCTTAAAGCAATCCTACTGACGGACTATGCACGCACCCAAGAGATTCCTCTATGTCTATTAACAGTTGATGCCGAAAAGGCGTTTGACCGGGTTAGTTGGAAGTTTTTACGAGCGTCCCTTTTACAGATTGGCATGGGTCCCTGTATGTTAGCAAGGATTATGTCTCTATATCAATCGCCCTCGGCTAGAGTTAGGGTGAATGGATCGTTGTCCCCCACTTTTAATATCTCCAATGGAACACGTCAGGGATGCCCTCTTTCGCCATTATTATATGTTATAATAATGGAACACCTTGCAAATGCACTGCGACAAAATGAAAATATAACGGGTATTCAAGTAGGCCCCCTACACGAAAAATTGGCCTTATTTGCAGATGATTTATTATTATTTGTAACAAAACCAGACATTTCTATCCCATCTATACTTTCAGAATTCCAGAGATTTAGCGAAGTTAGCAATTTTAAAGTTAATTGTAACAAATCAGAACTTCTCAATATATCTGTCCCGCAAGCAAAAATTAAGCGAATATCGAAGAACTTTTCATTTGGAATGTGTACGGAGTCGATTCGATACTTAGGGATCAGTATCACAGCGACACCAGTACAACTATACTCCCTAAATTTTCTCCCGATGTTCAATAAAATTCAAACGACTCTGACATCTTATGCACTTAAACGCCTTTCTTGGTTTGGTAGAATTAATACCCTTAAGATGGATATACTTCCTCGCCTTCTATACCTGTTCCAAACAATCCCAATCCATCTTCCGGCGGTGTTCTTTCGTAAAATTCACCGGCTATTTTCTAAGTTTATCTGGAATTCAGCCCAGTCAAGAGTTATAGGGGAGGTAAGGCAGGAGGAACAGATTAGGTGCCCCAAGCCCGACGAGATATGGATCTCCCGTCGGACAGGTGGCAAAAGGGAAGGAGGGCAAAATGGTATTAGGGGATTAGTAGATTTGGG
The DNA here is from genome assembly GCF_905171775.1 of Rana temporaria. Classification (NCBI taxonomy): domain Eukaryota; kingdom Metazoa; phylum Chordata; class Amphibia; order Anura; family Ranidae; genus Rana; species Rana temporaria. The sequence goes on from NC_053489.1 coordinate 370,290,151, forward strand.
GTAGCAGGGAAGGAACAAGTATAGGAAGAGAGATAATGTAACATATTATGAGCCTCTTTTCTTCCCCCAAAGAGATCCACCTCCCCTTTACTTTTTGTTTTTACTTTTATTATTTGAATTGTTATGAAGATAATACTGTTACTTATGTATCGACTGATTTAAACCAGAGGAATGCCTCCTAGGTTTCTGTATACTCTTGCTTTGCTAAAAAAATCAATAAAAGAAGATTGAAAGAAGAATTAGTTTTAGGACACTATCTCGTCCAAAAAACAAAGGTGGAGTGGGAGTACCAAATATCTCGACTTATCATAAAGCAGCTATACTGGCACGTATCACTGACTGGTTTCACCACTCCGCATCGAAGCAATTGGAAGGTCACATGAACCCTATAGACTTATGCGCCCATCCATGGACCTCGCCCATTCTTCGAAAAGGCCATTCAATACCAGTAGATCTTACTAGACAAACACTGTATACACCAATTGCTACCCATATATAAAATATCAAAACAATTAAGCCCTATGACCCCTTTTTTTGGAAAGCCGAATTTTATTCCAGCCCTACACTCAATCACGTTCGGGCCTTGGCACAAACAAGATCATAGAAGAATTGCTCAAGTCCTCCGGTCAGACTCACTATCATTGGTAGATTTTCCATCGACCAAGACCCCCCAGAACCTTGCGCAGTGGTTACAGAGACATCAAGCCTTATGCTACATACGATCGTTTCCTTCAAAACAAGATTTCTATGCTGAACCAACTGCATTTGAATCTTTGCTGCTGCAAGAAGAACCACTATCACATTTAATTTCTCTACTATATTCCATCCTCTTGCTTTCAATCCATCCAGACCTCCCCCCGTTCACGCGGAAGTGGGAGAAAGAACTCCAAGAGAATATTGCTGTACCCGACTGGCAAAAAAGTTTTATCTTGACTCATAAAACCTCAATAGATACAAGATCACAAGAAAAGGCGTATAAGCTGGTGAGTAGATGGTATAGGTGCCCTTCTACAATGCATCAAATCAATCAAGATATACCTGATATCTGTTGGCGTTGCCTGGAGGCAAAAGGTAGCATGTTACATGTCTGGTGGGAGTGCCCCCCGGTGAGATGGTTCTGGAAACAAATTTTTGATTTATATGGAAAACTGGAGGATACGGTAATCTGTGCATCACCCAGAGTGGCTCTCCTAAACATGAACCCAGGCTCCATAAAAAAGGCAAGAGAGGAGGTGCTGGGACACTTCATAGCAGCAGCTAGAGTAGTTATTCCTCGATATTGGAAGACAAGGTCAGTACCTTCCCTGGGGGAATGGGCAAAGGAACTGGATCGTTCTAGAGACTTGGAATGCCTACTGGCACGGGAAATGGGAAGGGAAGAGCAGTTCTCCCTTACTTGGTCTGTATGGACCGAGTTTCGAAAATCAGATGAATTCCCTATATGGGTTAAACGGAATCACACCGAGGAGTAGCTATGGTGGGGAGATCAATAATGTTATAATCCCCTTCTTCTTCCTTCTTTATTTTTCCCATTTATTATTTTTTTTTTTTTTCTTTCTCTTTTTTTTTGTTGTCTTCTTTCCTTTTTTTCTTCTTTCTTCTCCTTAATCTTTTTTTTTTTTTTTTTGTTATGTTTGGTTGTTTAAGGATTCAGTTAAGACGATATATAACATGTTTCTGTATGTAATGTCGTTATGACTATAGCATAAATGTATGAATATCTGGGCACTGGTAAAAATTCAATAAAACTCAGATTGATTTAAAAAAGAGGACGTACATTTACAATACGCGGGTCGGGAAGTGGTTAAAATCCACACCAGACCTGAAGGGCCTGGAATGGATATTTGGGGGGACCCCACGTCATTTTTTGTTTGTTTTACGGCGGGGTTCCCCTTAATATCCATTCCAGACCTGAAGGGCCTGGTAATTTAATTTGGGGGAACCCCCACACATTTTTTAAAATTTTTTATGAATGAATCCTCTCTGAATTTACCAGAGCCGACAATTCATTATTGCCGCGTGTGAAGTTTAAATGACTTTTTTTCCTTCAGAATGTCATTTTGTGCAGGGACAGTTCTAAGTACGGGGAAACATGCGCTATTTCACATGCTGACTTTACACCCCCCAGGTACGAAATTTAAAGGAATATTTCACCTTTATTGTTTCACTTTAAGCATTATTAAATTCACTGCTCCCGAAAAAACGGCCGTTTAAAAAAAATGTTTTTGCATTGATACATGATCCCTGGGACAGGACCCGGGTCCCCAAACACTTTATAGGACAAAACTTGCATATTAGCCTTTAAAATTAGCACTTTAGATTTCTCCCATAGACTTCTATAGGGAGTTCGGCAGCGGCTTTACATATCACTTGCAATGCGCCAGCTGCTACGCTGGTTCATGCGCCTAATTAAGGCTTCACCCGGCGCACTAATTAAGGCATGAACCAGCGCAGCGCACTGATAATAGTAAATCAGCCCCACGGTGTCTTTTCTACCAGATAGATAGATAGATAGATAGATAGAGCAGGCAGGCTAGTCAGTTTAGTTAAATTTACAGTGTGTAGAGGATATATATACATCCTAGGCGTTGTACATATATTTATACACTGTATAGCTTAGCTAGATCAGCTATTCCGATTTGTTAGGCAGTAGATTGTGCTAGCTGCAGTGCTCTAACGTGTTGTATTGCCTGTATGCTGTTTAGTTTACACCTAAACATAGTACTCAGTGTTAGTGGACGTGTGCTATTTAATTGCACATAAACGCAGTTGCTGTTACTGCACGTGTGCTATTTAATTGCACATAAACGCATTAGCTGTTACTGCACGTGTGCTATTTAATTGCACATAAACGCAGTTGCTGTTAGTGCACATGTGCTATTTAATTTCACATACACGCAGTTGCTGTTACTGCACGTGTGCTATTTAATTGCACATGAACGCAGTTGTTGTTACTGCACGTGTGCTATTTAATTGCACATAAACACATTAGCTGTTACTGCACGTGGGCTATTTATTTGCACATAAACGCAGTTGCTGTTACTGCACGTGGGCTATTTAATTTCACATACACGCAGTTGCTGTTACTGCACGTGTGCTATTTAATTGCACATGAACGCAGTTGTTGTTACTGCACGTGTGCTATTTAATTGCACATAAACACATTAGCTGTTACTGCACGTGGGCTATTTATTTGCACATAAACGCAGTTGCTGTTACTGCACGTGGGATATTTAATTGCACATAAACGCAATTGCTGTTACTGCACGTGGGCTATTTAATTGCACATAAACGCAGTCGCTCTTACTGCACGTGTGCTTTTTTTGCCCATAAACGCAGTCCCTCTTACTGCACGTGTGCTGTTTTTTTTGCCCATAAACGCAGTCGCTCTTACTGCACGTGTGCTGTTTTTTTGCCCCTAAACGCAGTCGCTCTTACTGCACGTTTGCTGTTTTTTTGCCCATAAACGCAGTCGCTCTTACTGCACGTGTGCTGTTTTTTTGCCCATAAATGCAGTCGCTCTTACTGCACGCGTGCTGTTTTTTGCCCATAAACGCATTAGCTGTCACTGCACGTGGGCTATTTAATTGCACATAAACGCAGTTGCTGTTACTGCACGTGGGCTATTTAATTGCACATAAACACAGTTGCTGTTACTGCACGTGGTCTATTTAATTGCACATAAACACATTTGCTCTTACTGCACATGTGCTGTTTTTTTGCCCATAAACGCAGTCGCTCTTACTGCACATGTTTTTTTGCCCATAAACACAGTCGCTCTTACTGCACGTTTGCTGTTTTTTTGCCCATAAACGCAGTCGCTCTTACTGCACGTTTGCTGTTTTTTTGCCCATAAACGCAGTCGCTCTTACAGCACGTGTGCTGTTTTTTCCCCATAAACGACAGTCGCTCTTACTGCACGTGTGCGTTTTTTTTGCCCATAAACGCAGTCGCTCTTACTACACGTGTGCTGTTTTTTTGCCCATAAACGCATTAGCTGTTACTGCACGTGGGCTATTTAATTGCACAAAACCGCAGTTGCTGTTACTGCACATAGGCTATTTAATTGCACATAAACGCATTTGCTCTTACTGCACGTGTGCTGTTTTTTTGCCCATAAACGCATTTGCTCTTACTGCACGTGTGCTGTTTTTTTGCCCATAAACGCAGTCACTCTTACTGCACGTGTGCTGTTTTTTTGCCCATAAATGCAGTCGCTCTTACTGCACGTGTGCTGTTTTTTTGCCCATAAATGCATTAGCTGTTACTGCACGTGGGCTATTTAATTGCACATAAACCCAGTTGCTGTTACTGCACGTGGGCTATTTATTGCACTTAAATGCAGTTGCTGTTACTGCACGCGGGCTATTTAATTGCACATAAACGCATTTGCTCTTACTGCACGTGTGCTGTTTTTTTTGCCCATAAACGCAGTCGCTCTTACTGCACATGTTTTTTTTGCCCATAAACGCAGTCGCTCTTACTGCACGTTTGCTGTTTTTTTGCCCATAAACGCAGTCGTTCTTACTGCACGTTTGCTGTTTTTTTGCCCATAAACGCAGTCGCTCTTATTGCACGTTTGCTGTTTTTTTGCCCATAAACGCAGTCGCTCTTACTGCACGTGTGCTGTTTTTTTGCCCATAAATGCAGTCGCTCTTACTGCACGTGTGCTGTTTTTTTGCCCATAAACGCATTAGCTGTTACTGCACGTGGGCTATTTAATTGCACATAAACGCAGTTGCTCTTACTGCACGTGTGCTGTTTTTTTGCCCATAAACGGAGTCGCTCTTACTGCACGTGTTTTTTTCGCCCATAAACCTAGTCGCTCTTTCTGCACGTTTGCTGTTTTTTTGCCCATAAACGCAATCTCTCTTACTGCACGTGTACTGTTTTTTCCCCATAAACGCATTAGCTGTTACTGCACGTGGGCTATTTAATTGAACATAAACGCAGTTGCTGTTACTGCACGTGGGCTATTTAATTGCATATAAACGCAGTTGCTGTTACTGCACGTGGGCTATTTAATTGCACATAAACGCAGTCGCTCTTACTGCACATGTGCTGTTTTTTTGCCCATAAACGCAGTCGCTCTTACTGCTCGTGTGCTGTTTGTTTGCCCATAAACGCAGCCGCTCTTACTGCTCGTGTGCTGTTTTTTGCCCATAAACGCAGTCGCTCTTACTGCAAGTGTGCTGTTTTTTGCCCATAAATGCAGTTGCTCTTACTGCACGTGTGCTGTTTTTTTTGCCCATAAACGCATTAGCTGTTACTGCACGTGGGCTATTTAATTGCACATAAACGCAGTTGCTGTTACTGCACGTGGGCTATTTAATTGCACATAAACGCAGTTGCTGTTACTGCACGTGGGCTATTTAATTGCACATAAACGCATTTGCTCTTACTGCACATGTGCTGTTTTCTTGCCCATAAACGCAGTCGCTCTTACAGCATGTTTTTTTTTTGCCCATTAACGCAGTCGCTCTTACTGCACGTTTGCTGTTTTTTTGCCCATAAATGCAGTCACTCTTACTGCATGCGTGCTGTTTTTTTGCCCATAAACGCATTAGCTGTCACTGCACGTGGGCTATTTAATTGCACATAAACACAGTTGCTGTTACTGCACGTGGGCTATTTAATTGCACATAAACACAGTTGCTGTTACTGCACGTGGGCTATTTAATTGCACATAAACACATTTGCTCTTACTGCACATGTGCTGTTTTTTTGCCCATAAACGCAGTCGCTCTTACTGCACATGTTTTTTTGCCCATAAACACAGTCGCTCTTACTGCACGTTTGCTGTTTTTTTGCCCATGAACGCAGTCGCTCTTACTGCACGTTTGCTGTTTTTTTGCCCATAAACGCAGTCGCTCTTACTGCACGTGTGCTGTTTTTTCCCCATAAACGACAGTCGCTCTTACTGCACGATTGCGTTTTTTTTGCCCATAAACGCAGTCGCTCTTACTACACGTGTGCTGTTTTTTTGCCCATAAACGCATTAGCTGTTACTGCACGTGGGCTATTTAATTGCACATAAACGCAGTTGCTGTTACTGCACGTGGGCTATTTAATTGCACATAAATGCATTTGCTCTTACTGCACCTGTGCTTTTTTTTGCCCATAAACGCAGTCGCTCTTACTGCACGTGTGCTTTTTTTTTGCCCATAAACGCAGTCGCTCTTACTGCACGTGTGCTGTTTTTTTGCCCATAAACGCATTAGCTGTTACTGCACGTGGGCTATTTAATTGCACATAAACGCAGTCGCTCTTACTGCACGTGTGCTTTTTTTGCCCATAAACGCAGTCCCTCTTACTGCACGTGTGCTGTTTTTTTGCCCATAAACGCAGTCGCTCTTACTGCACGTGTGCTGTTTTTTTGCCCATAAACGCAGTCGCTCTTACTGCACGTTTGCTGTTTTTTTGCCCATAAACGCAGTCGCTCTTACTGCACGTGTGCTGTTTTTTTGCCCTTAAATGCAGTCGCTCTTACTGCACGCGTGCTGTTTTTTGCCCATAAACGCATTAGCTGTCACTGCACGTGGGCTATTTAATTGCACATAAACGCAGTTGCTGTTACTGCACGTGGGCTATTTAATTGCACATAAACACAGTTGCTGTTACTGCACGTGGGCTATTTAATTGCACATAAACACATTTGCTCTTACTGCACATGTGCTGTTTTTTTGCCCATAAACGCAGTCGCTCTTACTGCACATGTTTTTTTGCCCATAAACACAGTCGCTCTTACTGCACGTTTGCTGTTTTTTTGCCCATAAACGCAGTCGCTCTTACTGCACGTTTGCTGTTTTTTTGCCCATAAACGCAGTCGCTCTTACAGCACGTGTGCTGTTTTTTCCCCATAAACGACAGTCGCTCTTACTGCACGTGTGCGTTTTTTTGCCCATAAACGCAGTCGCTCTTACTACATGTGTGCTGTTTTTTTGCCCATAAACGCATTAGCTGTTACTGCACGTGGGCTATTTAATTGCACAAAACCGCATTTGCTCTTACTGCACGTGTGCTGTTTTTTTTGCCCATAAACGCAGTCGCTCTTACTGCACATGTTTTTTTTGCCCATAAACGCAGTCGCTCTTACTGCACGTTTGCTGTTTTTTTGCCCATAAACGCAGTCGTTCTTACTGCACGTTTGCTGTTTTTTTGCCCATAAACGCAGTCGCTCTTATTGCACGTTTGCTGTTTTTTTGCCCATAAACGCAGTCGCTCTTACTGCACGTGTGCTGTTTTTTTGCCCATAAATGCAGTCGCTCTTACTGCACGTGTGCTGTTTTTTTGCCCATAAACGCATTAGCTGTTACTGCACGTGGGCTATTTAATTGCACATAAACGCAGTTGCTCTTACTGCACGTGTGCTGTTTTTTTGCCCATAAACGGAGTCGCTCTTACTGCACGTGTTTTTTTCGCCCATAAACCTAGTCGCTCTTTCTGCACGTTTGCTGTTTTTTTGCCCATAAACGCAATCTCTCTTACTGCACGTGTACTGTTTTTTCCCCATAAACGCATTAGCTGTTACTGCACGTGGGCTATTTAATTGAACATAAACGCAGTTGCAGTTACTGCACGTGGGCTATTTAATTGCATATAAACGCAGTTGCTGTTACTGCACGTGGGCTATTTAATTGCACATAAACGCAGTTGCTGTTACTGCACGTGGGCTATTTAATTGCACATAAACGCAGTCGCTCTTACTGCACATGTGCTGTTTTTGTGCCCATAAACGCAGTCGCTCTTACTGCTCGTGTGCTGTTTGTTTGCTCATAAACGCAGCCACTCTTACTGCTCGTGTGCTGTTTTTTGCCCATAAACGCAGTCGCTCTTACTGCAAGTGTGCTGTTTTTTGCCCATAAATGCAGTTGCTCTTACTGCACGTGTGCTGTTTTTTTTGCCCATAAACGCATTAGCTGTTACTGCACGTGGGCTATTTAATTGCACATAAACGCAGTTGCTGTTACTGCACGTGGGCTATTTAATTGCACATAAACGCAGTTGCTGTTACTGCACGTGGGCTATTTAATTGCACATAAATGCATTTGCTCTTACTGCACCTGTGCTTTTTTTTGCCCATAAACGCAGTCGCTCTTACTGCACGTGTGCTGTTTTTTTGCCCATAAACGCAGTCGCTCTTACTGCACGTGTGCTGTTTTTTTGCCCATAAACGCATTAGCTGTTACTGCACGTGGGCTATTTAATTGCACATAAACGCAGTTGCTGTTACTGCACGTGGGCTATTTAATTGCACATAAACGCATTTGCTCGTACTGCACGTGTGCTGTTTTTTTGCACATGAACGCAGTCGCTCTTACTGCACGTTTGCTGTTTTTTTGCCCATAAATGCAGTCGCTCTTACTGCACGTTTGCTGTTTTTTGCCCATAAACGCAGTCGCTCTTACTGCACGTGTGCTGGTTTTTTGCCCATAAATGCAGTCGCTCTTACTGCACGTGTGCTATTTTTTTTGCCCATAAACGCATTAGCTGTTACTGCACATTTGCTATTTAATTGCACATAAACATAGTTGCTCTTACTGCACGTGTGCTGTTTTTTTTGCCCATAAACACAGTCACTCTTACTGCACATGTTTTTTTTTGCCCATAAACGCAGTCACTCTTACTGCACGTTTGCTGTTTTTTTGCCCATAAACGCAGTCGCTCTTACTGCACGTGTGCTGTTTTTTTGCCCATAAACGCATTAGCTGTTACTGCACGTGGGCTATTTAATTGCACATAAACGCAGTTGCTGTTACTGCACGTGGGCAATTTTATTGCACATGAACGCAGTTGCTGTTGCTGCACGTGGGCTATTTAATTGCACATAAACGCATTTGCTCTTACTGCACGTGTGCTGTTTTTTTGCCCATAAACACAGTCGCTCTTACTGCACATGTTTTTTTTGCCCATAAACGCAGTCGCTCTTACTGCACGTTTGCTGTTTTTTTTGCCCATAAACGCAGTCGCTCTTACTGCACGTTTGCTGTTTTTTGCACATAAACGCATTTGCTCTTACTGCACGTGTGCTGTTTTTTGCCCATAAACGCATTTGCTCTTACTGCACGTGTGCTGTTTTTATGCCCATAAACGCATTAGCTGTTACTGCACGTGGGCTATTTAATTGCACATAAACGCAGTTGCTGTTACTGCACGTGGGCTATTTAATTGCACATAAATGCAGTTGCTGTTACTGCACATGGGCTATTCAATTGCACATGAACACAGTCGCTATTACTGCAAGTTTGTTGTTTTTTGCCCATAAACGCAGTCACTCCTCCTGCACGGGTGCTGTTTTTTTGCCCATAAACGCAGTCGCTCTTATTGCACATTTGCAGTTTTTTTTCACATAAACGCATTAGCTGTTACTGCACTTGGGCTATTTAATTGCACAAACGCAGTTGCTGTTACTGCATGTGGGCTATTTAATTGCACAAAACCGCAGTTGCTGTTACTGCACATAGGCTATTTAATTGCACATAAACGCATTTGCTGTTACTGCACGTGGGCTATTTATTGCCTATAAATACAGTTGCTCTTACTGCACATGTGCTGATTTTTGCCCATAAACGCATTAGCTGTTACTGCACTTGTGCTGTTTTTTTGCCCATAAATGCAGTCGCTCTTACTGCACGTTTGCTGTTTTTTGCCCATAAACGCAGTCGCTCTTACTGCACATGTTTTTTTTGCCCATAAACGCAGTCGCTCTTACTGCACGTTTGCTGTTTTTTGACCATAAACGCAGTCGCTCTTACTGCACATTTGCTGTTTTTTTGCCCATAAACGCAGTCGCTCTTATTGCACGTTTGCTGTTTTTTTGCCCATAAACGCAGTCGCTCTTACTGCACGTGTGCTGTTTTTTTGCCCATAAATGCAGTCGCTCTTACTGCACGTGTGCTGTTTTTTTGCCCATAAACGCATTAGCTGTTACTGCACGTGGGCTATTTAATTGCACATAAACGCAGTTGCTCTTACTGCACGTGTGCTGTTTTTTTGCCCATAATCGGAGTCGCTCTTACTGAACGTGTTTTTTTCGCCCATAAACCTAGTCACTCTTACTGCACGTTTGCTGTTTTTTTGCCCATAAACGCAGTCGCTCTTACTGCACGTGTGCTGTTTTTTTGCCCATAAACGCAGTCGCTCTTACTGCACGTTTGCTGTTTTTTGCCCATAAACGCAGTCGCTCTTACTGCACATTTGCAGTTTTTTTGCACATAAACGCATTAGCTGTTACTGCACGTGGGCTATTTAATTGCACAAACACAGTTGCTGTTACTGCATGTGGGCTATTTAATTGCACAAAACCGCAGTTGCTGTTACTGCACATAGGCTATTTAATTGCACATAAACGCATTTGCTCTTACTGCACGTGTGCTGTTTTTTTGCCCATAAACGCATTTGCTCTTACTGCACGTGTGCTGTTTTTTTGCCCATAAACGCAGTCACTCTTACTGCACGTGTGCTGTTTTTTTGCCCATAAATGCAGTCGCTCTTACTGCACGTGTGCTGTTTTTTTGCCCATAAATGCATTAGCTGTTACTGCACGTGGGCTATTTAATTGCACATAAATCCAGTTGCTGTTACTGCACGTGGGCTATTTATTGCACTTAAATGCAGTTGCTGTTACTGCACGCGGGCTATTTAATTGCACATAAACGCATTTGCTCTTACTGCACGTGTGCTGTTTTTTTTGCCCATAAACGCAGTCGCTCTTACTGCACATGTTTTTTTTGCCCATAAACGCAGTCGCTCTTACTGCACGTTTGCTGTTTTTTGCCCATAAACGCAGTCGCTCTTACTGCACATTTGCTGTTTTTTTGCCCATAAACGCAGTCGCTCTTATTGCACGTTTGCTGTTTTTTTGCCCATAAACGCAGTCGCTCTTACTGCACGTGTGCTGTTTTTTTGCCCATAAATGCAGTCGCTCTTACTGCACGTGTGCTGTTTTTTGCCCATAAACGCATTAGCTGTTACTGCACGTGGGCTATTTAATTGCACATAAACGCAGTTGCTCTTACTGCACGTGTGCTGTTTTTTTGCCCATAATCGGAGTCGCTCTTACTGAACGTGTTTTTTTCGCCCATAAACCTAGTCACTCTTACTGCACGTTTGCTGTTTTTTTGCCCATAAACGCAATCTCTCTTACTGCACGTGTACTGTTTTTTCCCCATAAACGCATTAGCTGTTACTGCACGTGGGCTATTTAATTGAACATAAACGCAGTTGCTGTTACTGCACGTGGGCTATTTAATTGCATATAAACGCAGTTGCTGTTACTGCACGTGGGCTATTTAATTGCACATAAACGCAGTCGCTCTTACTGCACATGTGCTGTTTTTTTGCCCATAAACGCAGTCGCTCTTACTGCTCGTGTGTTGTTTTTTTGCCCATAAACGCAGTCGCACTTACTGCTCGTGTGCTGTTTTTTGCCCATAAACGCAGTCGCTCTTACTGCAAGTGTGCTGTTTTTTGCCCATAAATGCAGTTGCTCTTGCTGCACGTGTGCTGTTTTTTTTGCCCATAAACGCATTAGCTGTTACTGCACGTGGGCTATTTAATTGCACATAAACGCAGTTGCTGTTACTGCACGTGGGCTATTTAATTGCACATAAACGCATTTGCTCGTACTGCACGTGTGCTGTTTTTTGCACATGAACGCAGTCGCTCTTACTGCACGTTTGCTGTTTTTTTGCCCATAAATGCAGTCGCTCTTACTGCACGTTTGCTGTTTTTTGCTCATAAACGCAGTCGCTCTTACTGCACGTGTGCTGTTTTTTTGCCCATAAATGCAGTCGCTCTTACTGCACGTGTGCTATTTTTTTGCCCATAAACGCATTAGCTGTTACTGCACATTTGCTATTTAATTGCACATAAACATAGTTGCTCTTACTGCACGTGTGCTGTTTTTTTTGCCCATAAACACAGTCACTCTTACTGCACATGTTTTTTTTTGCCCATAAACGCAGTCACTCTTACTGCACGTTTGCTGTTTTTTTGCCCATAAACGCAGTCGCTCTTACTGCACGTGTGCTGTTTTTTTGCCCATAAACGCATTAGCTGTTACTGCACGTGGGCTATTTAATTGCACATAAACGCAGTTGCTGTTACTGCACGTGGGCAATTTAATTGCACATGAACGCAGTTGCTGTTGCTGCACGTGGGCTATTTAATTGCACATAAACGCATTTGCTCTTACTGCACGTGTGCTGTTTTTTTGCCCATAAACACAGTCGCTCTTACTGCACATGTTTTTTTTGCCCATAAACGCAGTCGCTCTTACTGCACGTTTGCTGTTTTTTTTGCCCATAAACGCAGTCGCTCTTACTGCACGTTTGCTGTTTTTTGCACATAAACGCATTTGCTCTTACTGCACGTGTGCTGTTTTTTTGCCCATAAACGCATTTGCTCTTACTGCACGTGTGCTGTTTTTATGCCCATAAACGCATTAGCTGTTACTGCACGTGGGCTATTTAATTGCACATAAACGCAGTTGCTGTTACTGCACGTGGGCTATTTAATTGCACATAAATGCAGTTGCTGTTACTGCACATGGGCTATTCAATTGCACATAAACGCAGTCGCTCTTACTGCAAGTTTGTTGTTTTTTGCCCATAAACGCAGTCACTCCTCCTGCACGTGTGCTGTTTTTTTGCCCATAAACGCAGTCGCTCTTACTGCACATTTGCAGTTTTTTTGCACATAAACGCATTAGCTGTTACTGCACGTGGGCTATTTAATTGCACAAACGCAGTTGCTGTTACTGCATCTGGGCTATTTAATTGCACAAAACCGCAGTTGCTGTTACTGCACATAGGCTATTTAATTGCACATAAACGCATTTGCTGTTACTGCACGTGGGCTATTTATTGCCTATAAATACAGTTGCTCTTACTGCACGTGTGCTGATTTTTGCCCATAAACGCAGTCACTTTTACTGCACGTGTGCTGTTTTTTTGCCCATAAATGCAGTCGCTCTTACTGCACGTTTGCTGTTTTTTTGCCCATAAACGCAGTCGCTCTTACTGCACATGTTTTTTTTGCCCATAAACGCAGTCGCTCTTACTGCACGTGTGCTGTTTTTTTGCCCATAAACGCAGTCGCTCTTACTGCACGTTTGCTGTTTTTTTGCCCATAAACGCAGTCGCTCTTACTGCACGTTTGCTGTTTTTTTGCCCATAAACGCAGTCGCTCTTACTGCACGTGTGCTGTTTTTTTGCCCATAAATGCAGTCGCTCTTACTGCACGTGTGCTGTTTTTTTGCCCATAAACGCATTAGCTGTTACTGCACGTGGGCTATTTAATTGCACATAAACGCAGTTGCTCTTACTGCACGTGTGCTGTTTTTTTGCCCATAATCGGAGTCGCTCTTACTGAACGTGTTTTTTTCGCCCATAAACCTAGTCACTCTTACTGCACGTTTGCTGTTTTTTTGCCCATAAACGCAGTCGCTCTTACTGCACGTGTGCTGTTTTTTTGCCCATAAACGCAGTCGCTCTTACTGCACGTTTGCTGTTTTTTGCCCATAAACGCAGTCGCTCTTACTGCACATTTGCAGTTTTTTTGCACATAAACGCATTAGCTGTTACTGCACGTGGGCTATTTAATTGCACAAATGCAGTTGCTGTTACTGCATGTGGGCTATTTAATTGCACAAAACCGCAGTTGCTGTTACTGCACATAGGCTATTTAATTGCACATAAACGCATTTGCTCTTACTGCACGTGTGCTGTTTTTTTTGCCCATAAACGCATTTGCTCTTACTGCACGTATGCTGTTTTTTTGCCCATAAACGCAGTCACTCTTACTGCACGTGTGCTGTTTTTTTGCCCATAAATGCAGTCGCTCTTACTGCACGTGGGCTATTTAATTGCCCATTAACGCAGTTGCTGTTACTGCACGTGGGCTATTTATTGCACTTAAATGCAGTTGCTGTTACTGCACGCGGGCTATTTAATTGCACATAAACGCATTTGCTCTTACTGCACGTGTGCTGTTTTTTTTGCCCATAAACGCAGTCGCTCTTACTGCACATGTTTTTTTTTGCCCATAAACGCAGTCGCTCTTACTGCACGTTTGCTGTTTTTTGCCCATAAACGCAGTCGCTCTTACTGCACATTTGCTGTTTTTTTGCCCATAAACGCAGTCGCTCTTATTGCACGTTTGCTGTTTTTTTGCCCATAAACGCAGTCGCTCTTACTGCACGTGTGCTGTTTTTTTGCCCATAAATGCAGTCGCTCTTACTGCACGTGTGCTGTTTTTTGCCCATAAACGCATTAGCTGTTACTGCACGTGGGCTATTTAATTGCACATAAACGCAGTTGCTCTTACTGCACGTGTGCTGTTTTTTTGCCCATAATCGGAGTCGCTCTTACTGAACGTGTTTTTTTCGCCCATAAACCTAGTCACTCTTACTGCACGTTTGCTGTTTTTTTGCCCATAAACGCAATCTCTCTTACTGCACGTGTACTGTTTTTTCCCCATAAACGCATTAGCTGTTACTGCACGTGGGCTATTTAATTGAACATAAACGCAGTTGCTGTTACTGCACGTGGGCTATTTAATTGCATATAAACGCAGTTGCTGTTACTGCACGTGGGCTATTTAATTGCACATAAACGCAGTCGCTCTTACTGCACATGTGCTGTTTTTTTGCCCATAAACGCAGTCGCTCTTACTGCTCGTGTGTTGTTTTTTTGCCCATAAACGCAGTCGCTCTTACTGCTCGTGTGCTGTTTTTTGCCCATAAACGCAGTCGCTCTTACTGCAAGTGTGCTGTTTTTTTGCCCATAAATGCAGTTGCTCTTACTGCACGTGTGCTGTTTTTTTTGCCCATAAACGCATTAGCTGTTACTGCACGTGGGCTATTTAATTGCACATAAACGCAGTTGCTGTTACTGCACGTGGGCTATTTAATTGCACATAAACGCATTTGCTCTTACTGCACGTGTGCTGTTTTCTTGCTCATAAACGCAGTCGCTCTTACAGCACATGTTTTTTTTGCCCATTAACGCAGTCGCTCTTACTGCACGTTTGCTGTTTTTTTGCCCATAAATGCAGTCACTCTTACTGCACGCGTGCTGTTTTTTTTGCCCATAAACGCATTAGCTGTCACTGCACGTGGGCTATTTAATTGCACATAAACGCAGTTGCTGTTACTGCACGTGGGCTATTTAATTGCACATAAATGCATTTCCTCTTACTGCACGTGTGCTTTTTTTGCCCATAAACGCAGTCGCTCTTACTGCACGTGTGCTGTTTTTTTGCCCATAAACGCAGTCGCTCTTTCTGCACGTGTGCTGTTTTTTTGCCCATAAACGCATTAGCTGTTACTGCATGTGGGCTATTTAATTGCACATAAACGCAGTTGCTGTCACTGCACGTGGGCTATTTAATTGCACATAAACGCATTTGCTCTTACTGCACGTGTGCTGTTGTTTTACACATGAACGCAGTCGCTCTTACTGCACGTTTGCTGTTTTTTGCCCATAAACGCAGTCGCTCTTACTGCACGTGTGCTGTTTTTTTGCCCATAAATGCAGTCGCTCTTACTGCACGTGTGCTATTTTTTTTGCCCATAAACGCATTAGCTGTTACTGTACGTGGGCTATTTAATTGCACATAAACATAGTTGCTCTTACTGCATGTGTGCTGTTTTTTTTGCCCATAAACACAGTGGGGCTGATTTACCAAGCCTTTACTCCATGACTCATGGAGTAAAAGCAGGAGTAGCAGCCGTTTGGTGATTTACTAAAGAAATACGCTGCTAGTGCAGTGTATTTCCCTAGTTACTAATGTGCTCCGTGCGCCCAGGAGAGGGTGCATTGTGCACCAGTACAGACCTGGCGCACGGCACATTAAACTGTAAATTGCGGGGGTTTGGGCGGGAGTTTATTAGGGGGGGAGGTGGGGGGATGCAGGGGAAGTGAAGTGACATGTGTTTTGAAGTGTTTGGCGGTGCCGAATTGAAAGGGAAAGTGTTTTTTGAAAACAGATCCCCGTACGCTTGCACAGTGCGCCTGAACCTCGGGAGGTTCATTTGCATACTGGGCATGCGCAGAGAGAAAAGTCAGGGATTCCCGTGCGCCTTGTCAGTACGCCGTGAAAATCTTGGTAAATACCAAGCGGCGTACCCGTGAATGCGCTGCGTGACGCGGCGCACGGGAATCTCCGAGCTGTTTTCAGCCCTGAAGGGAACTCGGCACCAAATTTCAAACTTGAAATCGCGCGGGTCCCCCTCCAGGGCTACATTAGGCTCTAGGCTTGGTCCGGAACGTGAGGGGTTAAACCCGCGCCGATTCGGCGCGGGGGTCCCCCCCAGATCCAAACCAAGCCTCATCCAAGCATGCAGTCTGGCCCGGACAGGAATGGGGGAGGGGACGAGCGAGCGCCCCCCCCCCTCCTGAGCCGTACCAGACCGCATGCCCTCAACATGGGGGAGTGTGTGCTGTGGGGGAGGGGGGCACTGCCCCCCCACCCCACAGCACTCTTGCCCCCCATGTCGATAGGGACAAGAGCCTCTTCCCGACAACCCTTGCCATTGGTTGTCGGGGTATGCGGGCGGGGCTAATCGGAATCTGCGAGCTCCCTTTAATAAGGGGGCCCCCAGATGCCGGCCCCCCACCCTATGTGAATGAGTATGGGGTACATCGTACCTCTACCCATTCACATGGGGGAAATGTAAAGTAAAATAAAACACCACACAATAAAATATTTTATTAATCTGCTCCGGAGCCCCCC